>NC_054555.1:19785640-20083140 GCF_017654505.1 Polyodon spathula | reverse complement strand
TGTGTGTGTGAATTGAGGTTATGGATTTAGTTAGTCATATGTTTTAAGTAGTGTCTTTATTATATTGGTTTTAATCATTTCCATTAATGAGAGCTTCTCAAATTGATAGCAATGTCTAAACAGTGTCTTAAGCCCTCAGTATGTGTGGATTGCTCGCTGGCTGCATGTGAGGAATAAGAAATCGTGTAGAATAACGTTCTTATCTCGTGCATTTTGCCTTGAAACGAGCTTTTATCGGCAGCATATCTTTATTTGTAGATAGTAACGTTAATAAGTAACTATTGTGGCGCTTGTGGATGGGGGTAAACAGCATGCAATCTATGTGGATTATTCTTCTTATTACTCACCTGGCGCCTCTGCTGATCTCTCCTCTGATTTTAGTGAACCAGGCGGCTGCTGGCTACTCTCTGATTAAACTGTTCGCTTGTGAATGAGTGCCACCTGCTGGTCACATGTCCCTGTCATTCTATGCCCAAAGGACCGGCTGCATCTTTTAGGGGTGATACTATTTCTAATATGTTATGTATACTAATACATGTTTATTTAACACGTATTAAGTGCTTAGATGTGCTTCCATTTAAATATGATATTGTCTACGTGTATGTGTACTAATAATAATAATAATAATAATAATAATAATAATAATAATAATAATAATAATAATAATAATAATAAAATAGAAGACATTTACCATAGTGAATATGAAATAGAATATACAAAGCCAAACATTGTGTGTAATTAGTCATTACCACATGTCCCACGATTTAAAATGAATACATGTTAATAAAAAAGCCTTTCAAAATAATAATATATCTTCATTGAAGATTGTCTCGTGGTACATATTTGTGATTTATCCTTCAACCCATATACTATTTTAACGCCCAGAACAGAATTGCCTAAACTCTGTAAAAACAAAATGTTTATGAAATAAACAAAAGTCTTTTGATGTAAAAAACAAAAAAAAACAAAAAAACATTTTGATCTTTATTTGATTTGTATAAAGGTTCATGAGCACGTACATTGATTCAAATAAACATTCAAATACCGACTAAATATGTTTAAAATGTGTTGCATGATATTTATGATTAAATATGTAGTTTAAAGTGTAAACATTCGCTTTAGTGAAAGTGAAAGTGTTTATATTTGCCAGCACTATAAATATGCAAAGAATTAAAAGGTACGCACCTTGCCTGTCCTTATTAACCCATTTAGAACACATTAATTATTCGGTGAAATAAAAAAAAACAAAACAGAAGCTTTATTTGTGTAATTTGATACTAGACTTATTAACTTTTGTGGTTAACCAAATCAGAGTAGGTTATTTTACAACAAAGTTATAGAGAGAATTAAAATATAAATGTCAGTTTAAAAAGCTCTACAAAAAGTTACACAGTAGCCCCTCAGATGAGGACAATGACACTTAATGGGTTAAAAGCAGTGACCTTAGAGAATGTCTTGCTATATAAATATGTAGCCCTCTCGAATTACCAGTGGCTTTCTTTACCCATGTAGGATGTTCAACTAAGCGAACTGAACCTGTCTGTCACAGATCTATAACGTATATATTCCTAATTATTCGGATAACACATTATCACTGTCCACGTGCCATATTTTTCTTATGTGATGTTTGTAATGTTTCTCACAGGTCTTTGGGTGTCTCAGGTAACTATTAACCAGGCCCATTTCCGTTTCTGAGATACATCAGCACTAAAACAGTACTACTGAATATTTACATCAACTCGTCTTACAGTGCGGGTCCGATTATTCCAAAGCGCTCAAATGGAAGTAAAGGCAAGAGATGGACTATCTGAGTCATACGGGATTGGGTTAGACCCTTATGGACAGCTGAATCTGCGAAGCAGACTTTTATAAGTAGCGGCTTTTCACTCAAACAATTACCTTTAGACCATTCCCATGGCAGGCTTTGGGAACTCTATTCCAGCAGTTTCAAAACCGCTCTTTGGAATCCCGTTAGTTAACTACATATAGAATGTAGTAGTAATGTAGAAGAATTACTGAATGTAGAAGAATTACTGGCGCTTTTTAAAAGAAATACCTTGTGAAGATTTGTTCCTCCTAAACTAAAGAAAAACTGACCGGGCTACACTACTATTTATTTTATTTCAAGGGAGTATTTGGAGTAAATTCCAAAAGTATCTTTATTTATTGTGTTATTTACATACGTATTTACATACTTACAATTACATTTATTTCAATATGCCTATAAGCGTTTAATTACTTCATATTAAATCATTAAAAAAAAAAAAAAAAAAAAAAGCCGGGATATAATGTATACATTTTATAAACATTCTAAACGTGTCATAATCTTCAATAAGATGTTGCAAAGGAAATGCCACAAAGCCTGTATTACATAAAGAATACGTCGACCTCACTCGAGTGTAAAAACAGAATGATTCCAATGGTTGTCGAAAGAAAGAAAAAAAGCAGACATCGCCTGTGTTCTTAAATATGAAAAGGGCAATTTGCCTTCGGGTATCGTAGGCTGTCATCTGCGCTGTGGAGTTATGAGAAGGGGGCTCCTGCTGTGGTAGGGGCTCAGTTTGACATTGGCAATATTTTTAATGTATAATACACAAGACGCGCCCTTTAGTGCTTGTCTGACTGTCACACAGAGCAGGTATCTAGTCTTGTCCACACGCAGAGAGACGTCACTGCTAGTGACCTGGGGACTGCGCATTTACATTATATCTCATGTTTTTAATTTTGCTGTCAAAGCAGATACTATATATTGCAGCTGAGGGCAAAATTATCAGATGAATACCTTTGAGTGCGCGCCCTTTTTATCGTTTGGAAAGAACAGCCTTTAAGCTAACACATCAACAGTTTGTTAAAAGGAAAATCGAGTTTTTGAAAATACTTGAAAACTGCAAAGACTTTATAAACGGCCTGGGGGAGATTGTTCTATTTTGCTGGATGACAAGAAAAGGGAAGGACTGGAAATGTTTACATTTCACAATGCATGCTGTTAAAAGATTTCTGGCACTTGTTTTTGAGAGATTCTTAAATCTTAGTACATAGTTACCAAAAAGTCCATAATTTATAATAATAATAATAATAATAATAATAATAATAATAATAATAATAATAATAATAATAATAATAATAATAATAATGCTCTATTTTAGGCATGCCGTGACATTGTAGCAGCCTTGTCACGGTAAATGAAACTAAATTCTGAGATGTATTTAAAATATGTTGCATAAGAATTATGTTTAATTTTATATCTATCACATTTGTATTCATAGAATGAACACTTTACTGAAAAAAGAACCCGACGCAGGTTAAGGCTACACAAACAGGTGTGATAATGAGGACCTCCACACTTCTTTGGGATTTGAACATACGGATTATAATCAGACTGTTGTATTTAGACACGTTACACTTTTATTATTATTATTATTATTATTATTATTATTATTATTATTATTATTATTATTATTATTATTATTATTATTGTTGTTGTTGTTGTTAAACGCTTTTTGTGTGCATATAAAATATAGTTTAAAACATATACAATAAACACCGAAATGATTTAATGAGTCTGCTGTTAATTTCTTCTAGTAAAATCTGATGATTTTTTAAATTTTATTTTGTAAGGTGTAATAAGGTGTTTTTTTTTTGTTTGTTTGTTTTTTTTAAAGAATAGCAACTTGTTATTAGTATAATTATTTTGACCTGCATAAAATTAAGTTGCAAGGTTGGTCAAAACGTAATGGTAGTTTATCTCCCTCTGCCTCCACCTCCTCACTGCCACCAGCTCAGCACCACTCACACACACCTACACCTAGCTGAAGACACCCAGTAGTCATATTTAAAATACCTCTAAATTCTTAAAAGATTATGTCAACCATAAAAGGAGTTGTTTCAATTTTTATACCGAGTTTACCATTTTCAAATTTCAAGAACACAGCTAATTCCAGAACATATCTAAACCTTCACATTGCTTTAGCAATATCCAGAAAAACAAGATGGTCTATGTAACATACTGCATACTCGTCAAAAGCGTTGCATTGTACATGTGTAATACTGGTGTACACTAATACCGGAGTTGGCGCAGTGCACATTAAATGTCTGCCGGTTCCTTTTCTATGTAATGTGCCTGACTTGTTTTGAAATGCTCAACCACACTATAATATCAGTTTTATGAGTGATCTTTGATTCTCACCGCGCAGTTTTTGCGTCATAGAAAGAGAAAGACAAAGCGTTGGCATCACGAGCCTAACAGATTGCGCACAGCGCTGGTGCGTGACCACCACCTAGCGGAAACTCTGCGCACAATCCGTGAGCTTGGCGTGACAAAGCAGAAGGGGGAGGTCAGCACTGGGGCTCTTAATGCAGCCTGGTTGACATTTGCGCTTTTGTCTGTTTTCGCTGTAGGTCAATTGACGACGTCTGCCTTGGAAAAACGTATTCGATAGAACATTCAAATAAGGAGGGTAGTTGACTTTCAATTTGCTTAATGTTTCCTATAGGATTTGAGCATAGATTTTATTTGCAGGGGGTAACTGTGCTGCTTAAAAAGTACGTGTTTTTCAGTGGATGCCTTTTTTATGGGAAGGGAGCTGACTTGCACATTATTATTATTATTTTATTATTATTATTATTATTATTATTATTATTATTATTATAATAATAATAATAATAATAATAAATAATAATAATAATAATAATAATAATAATAATAATAATAATATTTTAGATGCCCCCAAAAGCTAACAACAGTTTAATCAAGGGAAAATGTTGTGAACGCTGCACCGTGGAGCAAACTTTCCTCATGCGTGTATGAGATTTGTAACCATTGAAGCAAAGTGTTAAGCATCATGTCTTTGAATTCGTTAATATAGCCCTAGTAATAACCTTCAGATATTTAGTTGGAGTTTGTCCTGGGGGTTGCATTGGTTTACCATAAACAATTACAACTTGTTTCTAATGTTTCTGCATAAGGTAAAGTTAATCGATTGCTATTGTGGATCTTCATAAAAGTTTTGGTGGGTGGCAGTGCCACCTAGTGGACGATATCGGCATAACAGTGCAGGGACTGATGGATGAGAAGTTTTATTAAAGTAGTAGAAAAAGGGGGCTGGCCAATTTAATCTATAAAGTAGACACACTCTGCGTCAAAGGAAAGTTTACGAAGATTTCTTTCAGCTGTTCCCTGATGTGGAGGTCAAACTGCTGTCAGGTTTTGATTGAGCGTTTTGAACATGGTGACTTGTGCAAAAATGCAAAAATGTTGACATTTGCTGCATATAACTTGGTATTGCATTGATTACAATCCTGTCCATATATATTGATTACAACTCCTGTCCCAATGTAACCGATATTCTATATTATTAGTATTATAATTATGTATAATAACATTATTATTATAATTAATAATAATAATAATAATAATAATAATAATAATAATAATAATAATAATAATAATATACCGTCAAACTATCTGGCAGAGTCACTCCATCCTATAGTGTACGACCTTTATAGTTTTATTCAGAACATCTCAATAGCTACTGTACAGCAACAGGTAAAGCTGTTGATGTTGTGGTTATATTTAAAGTGCTATTGATTGGGGTGGGAATCTGCACGTGCGTGGAATGGAAGTGTATAAGCTAGGGTGTGTTAATAACCGACTGGTGGAATAAGCAACACTTCCCCTGACTCCAGTTACATTCGCCCATTTCAATGTCCTGATGATAAACGGGTCCAGTGACATTAACGGAGGTATTGTTAAGAGATTTTGACTGTAATATGTTTGCTGCCAAATAGTACATTCTAACATCAGCATCACTATTAATTTCATTTACGTCCATGCTATGCAGTGCAAGCATTCAGCATAGTCCCTTACTGGTGTAAATAATCCCGTCCACTGCTCCTTCTGTGCGACCCGAGTTCAAATCAGAGTTCAAATTAAACTGTCAGACCATAAAAGCCCAACAGCTCAAGTCAACTATCCACCATCCACCATCCACTTATTACAATAGCCATATAGCGTATTCAAAAACAGCACTCTACTAAGATATATGCAAGTAGTCAAATGAATGACAATGGTAAAAAAGAAATGCCAAAAACAAGACTCCAGTGCTGTTTAAGTGTAGGAGGGAACTGTAGCAAACTACAGCCCTCGTCTCCTCGAACAGGGACGAGGAAGGTATTTTAGTATGTGCTTGGACATGTTGTAAAAACAAACTACTCAACATAATATCATACGACTACCAACTGTGTTAAAAGAAATGCAAGAAAGACATGCAGTCATGATGTATTGCCTACAACGCGGCACTTTGTTGAAGTTGCCTGCTCTCCAAAACCACTGTCTTTCAGCGTATCCCCATTCACAGGAGTTTGATAAAGCTATATCGAGATAATGCATTATTTGCAGATATCCTATTCAATAATTTGAAAACGAGACCATTGATTTGTATTGGTTTACTTCTAAAGTTTATTTATTTATTATTATTATTTTTTTTTTAGATCTTAAATATTGTAACCTATGCATGCAAGTCTTTAGATTTTCTACGTATTTGCAAGAAAACCTAACCATGCGGGCCCATAGACGCACATCTTTACTTATATATTTTTTTTTGATAGACATTATACAACTATTATGGTAAATATTTGTATATGTGTATTTATAAAATAATTAAAACCATTAATGCGCAAAAATAGTGTCTCCAACTTAACTAAAAATACATACATACATACATACATAAATAAATAAATAAATAAATACAAAATAAATATTGCAAATTACTCATATATCAAATAGGTACCATAACATATATTTAAAGTTTGTGTTTGATCAATGTTTTATTTTGGTTAGTAATCACGTTAGCTTCATGGAGGTGAATCCGGGTGTTTTTTTTTTTTTTTTTTTTTTTTTTTTTTTTTAATAAAATATTAACAAAACTTAGGGTACAGGTAACAATCTGGATCATTGTTGTTTCAACTTTACAGTTTATACCGCCTACATTTGCTACAAACTTCTGAAATGTGAAATCTGATTTAGAGGCAGGCTACCGTCATCAGAAACTACATGTCTTAGAGTTATACATTATTGAACTATTTAAGATACCCATGAAATACAACTGTTACCAAAATAACTATTAACATGTACAATAATATGAAAATGTACCCATAATCTGTTGAATGAAATTTCTGTTTAAAACACACTATTTACATTGTATACATATTATTGGCTTTAAAACCTGGGCTCAGGTTAACGTCTCAATGTACTTTTAAGGCTGACAGGCACTAAACAGTGTGACATTGACCCATTGCTTCATCAGCAAACCTTTAAACGCTGGACATAAGGTCACTTATTAAAACGTATGCTTTAAGTTTCAACAAGTCCTGTCAGGAACATTTGGTTATCGTGAACTTACTGGGATGATATGGGTTTATAAATATGGACCACAGTATCAACAAATTAGGTTACAGCCAAGAAAACGCACAGCAATCTTTAATTCAATAATGTCCTAGTTATGTGGTACCCAGGTGTTATTTGGCTACTATTTTTAATTACTAAAATAGTTTTCACAAATTATTAGCAACTGGGAGCTATGGGCCCTGATAGTGTTTATTGACAGAGTTAGTAAACATATACACATGGAGAGAGGGGTTCCGCCTCTTCAAGGCCCAACATTTACTTGATCGATAGACACAATAAGCAGGAGGGGGGCCACTGTCTTTGAGGTGACCCGACATACGAGAGGGGCACCGTCTCTGAGGATACCCGACATACAAAGAGGCTCGCGAACCGGAAAGAAAACATATTGGTGTTGTTAATACAAAAGAGGTTCCGGCTCTTCCTGACCCAACATATACAGTAGGGGGGTTCCGTCGCTGAGAAGACCCGACAAACAGGAGGGGGGCCACCGTCTTTGAGGTGACCCGACATACCAAGTCTAGGTATTTGTTAACATACATCGCGAACCGGAAAGAAAACATAAAGTTAGTATTTGTTAAAACATATAATGCGTGGTGTTCTGCCTCTTCAAAGCCCAACATAATAGAAGGGGGGTTCCGTCACTGAGGAGACCCGACAAACAGGAGAGGGGTCACTGTCTTTGAGGAGACCCGACAAACACCAGGGAGCCACCGCTTGGGGACCCTCACATAGAGGCATCAGACCTGAAAGAAGAATTGCAAAAAAAACATACATGCAGATGGAAGGGTTTGGCCGGGGGTCCCCTCTGACTCATGGAGAACCCTCCTCTATGAGGTAAATGAAGCGGAGCTTAACAAAGGGTTGGAGAAAGTGGAATCACTAACCCCCCAAAAGATGGACCCCCAGGTCCCCGCTGACGCAACATGAAGAAGAAAAAAGAGAGAACCACCAATGCATAAGAAAGAAGAAAAGAGAAAACATTTAGACGAAAGAAAACAAACACTTAACGTGACAAAGGGGTTAGTATACTGTACCCTAATGACTATGTGAAGACCCTCTGCACAGAGGAAATAAAAAAAAAAAAACCCTTTCTTTTAATTTTATTTCTTAGGGGGAAATCTTTGGTGGCTCAGGCAGAAAGGTCGTCCCCACTCCGGACATACTAGCAATGGACTGATGTGCGGAGGATATTTCAGATGATGAAGAACGAATAGAAGTTTCGACTACTGATGAAGTCCGGCGCCCCATATTTTTAATTAAATGCTGGATAATGTTGGCTTTTGCAGCTGAAGTAGCTGCCCCTATTCTAAATGAATGAGGAGCGTAGAATTACGAAGGAAGACCTGCTCTGGACACCACGGTGGAAAGGTGTGTTGAAAACCAATGCCTTGATACAATGGACCAGCTTGAATTGATACACAAAGTGTCGGAGGATGAAATGGCCTTGCGTTCTGCAATGTACTTCAACATGGAAGTGAAGGGACACAGAGGAGAGTTGATCTTAGAAAGCTGAATACATTGTCCTTGCCGCAGTTGATCTGTTTTGAAATGCGAAGAAATAAGATGAAATGAGAATCTGGGATGAGCTTGAGGTCACTGCAGCGGATAACGAGGGCAGAAAAGCTGGCAATAGAAGGAACTGTATATTCAGAACATCTCAAAAACCCGAAAAATGCAGACAGACATGTGACTTCCATAGTTAAATCATCAAATGGAGAAAAACAGCCATGGCGCAGAATTGAAATCAAGTTACTGAGAAAGTCTATAGAAATAGGCAGGCGAGCAGAAGAAGGAGCCGGAGAGCACTTGGAAATTCCTCGTAAAAGGAGACGAACCGCTGGAATTGATAATAGAGTTGGGGAATTGATGGACATCAAGCGAAATTGATGCTGAATTCCTGACAAATATAGTCTGATTGTAGCTGGTGCCAGATGTAGAGAGTCCTTTGCATGCACTATGAACGCCATGATCCAGTCCTGGTTGAATGGAGTAGGATTAATCCTGCTTTGTAAACAAAAAGTTACATAACATGCCCAACCTGTAGAGTATGAGGATCTGGTAGATGGGGCAAGTGCTGATGCCATGTAATCTTGAGCTGAATTAAGAAGTTTATTAATAGTTGGATTTAGTTGAAAATCAGCTGATTGAACTGTGGCGTTGCTGCTGGATATTGCAAAGCTGTGGGCAGCAAACTGTGGAATTTGGAAATTTGTAAACGAGAAAGAGCATCAGCTGCATTATTAAAAATGCCCGGTAGGTGGCGAGCTTGTATTAGGAAATTATTAGAGACTGAAATCCATACTAGCCGCCGCAGCAATTGCATGATAAGAGGGGAAGAGGAACGTCCTTTATTTATAATATGCACTGTAGTTGAATTATCACAGTAAAATAGTATTGATTTCTTAGACCAGAGATGACCCCATAGCTGGGCAGCTGCTACTATTGGGTATATCTCTAGCAGAGCTGTGGATTTTAGATGAGGAGATATGTTTTCGATTTCCTCAGGCCATGTACTGCAAAACCATTGATTGTTAAATAGACCTCCGAATCCCAGAGATGAGGCATCAGTAAATAAAGCCATATCGTGTGGAGCTGAAATGAAATCATCATAAAACATAGAGAGACCGTTCCAGTGCTGAATAAGCGCAGACCACATTTTAATGTCTTTCCTAGCTTCTGAGGAGATATTTATATAGGAGTCCAGATTTTTTTTTTTTTTTGCTGTTGATGCCAGCGCTAGCAGTCGAGATATAAACGTCCTCCCCTGTGGAATGATACGTATTGCAAAGTTAAAATAACCCAGCAATGAAAGCAGTGCCCGTTTTTTAATTGTTTTACTGATCTGAAAATCCTCAATGAGCAAACGAATATGGTTAAGTTTAGACTCAGGCAGGCTAGCTTCAAACTTTTCTGTATCTAGAATGATTCCAAGGAATTCCAAAGAATGAAGGGGGTTGATTGATTTCTCTTCTGAAAGCGGAACACCAACTTCAGAAAATAAGCTTTTAAGATTGGAAATCGCTTCTGCTGGTGCATCTGAAGGAGGAGAAATTACTAAAAAATCGTCCAGCAAGTGGAGCAAGAATGGGACATGATAGACATTAAGAAGAATTCAGCATAGTACTTCCGACAGGGTATCAAATATCTTCGGGCTGCTGCGGCAGCTGAAAGTCAATTGGGTGGAAAAATAAAACTTCCCATGCCAGCATATACCAAACAGGTGACGGAGAGACGGATGGATTGGCATTACTTTAAATGCGTCTGATATATCTGCTTTTGCTAACCAGGAACCACGACCTGCTAATTTAATTGAATGTATTGCGTCTGCAATAGTGATGTAATGCAGGGAAAATTGATCTTGGGGAATTAATGAGTTAATGCTGCTGGTGCTTGACCCCCGTGGTGCTGATAAATCAATAATGAGACGCTTTTTTCCTGACATTTTCCTCGTGGCAATGCCGATAGGATTAATTCTATATACTGGAAAAGGAGGAGCTAAAAATGGACCGACTATAAATCCTTTTATAATTTCTTTTTCAATGAGAGATTGCACTAATTGTGGTTCTTGAGTCGCTGAATAAAGATCTTTGCTTTTGAACGAGGAAGAAGGAATTTGAGTCAGACCGGTTGAAAAAACATTTTTTTTTTTTTTTTTTTTTTAATCCGTCGATCAGGTAATTGATTAAATTACTGTCGGGATGATTCTGTAATTTACTTGATAATGCCGGGATGTTTATAGGAGTAAAGACTGTGAGCATCGGGGAAAGTCACTTGCGTTTTAAAGGGCAGATTGTATTAGCGTGAGCGTCTCTGCAATTGCTGCACATGTGGATAAAATTGCATTGCCTATTCGAACAGAAGCCAGTATTGAAATTGTTGCAGATTTGTCTTCCTCCTGAAAATCTAATACTGTGCCCGTATTTGTCTTTCCTTGTGGATTGATCGAGGGGAGCTGAAGAATGTATAGGATTAGATACTGAAGACTTGTATGAATTAGCGGCGAAACCGGGTGCTTTAGAAGTTGATGCAATCGCAGCTTTAGGGCAGAGGGATGTTGAGTGAGCTGTTGAAGCGCAGATCCCACATGCGTTAGCTCTTAAACCACCAAAAATTCTGTTAAATAGATCTGGGTCAGGTTGTGCCCAATTGATGATGTAATTATCTGCTGCCAATATCGCTGCTGCTTTTGCAAAGAATGCTTTATGATATTCAAAAAACATAGTCCCTCCGTATCTGACAGACAGCTCCACCATGCAGAATTTGTATGAGTCCAATTCAGCTCTGCGGTTAGGATATACCGAGCATAACACGTCTCTGAATATGGAGAAAGCAAGGACAAATTCCCCTAATGTAAGATTTTTAAACAGTCTGGGATCTCTGGATTTTAGAGTTACTGCCAAATCTCCGCAATGGTCCAAGAATTCCGAAGTCGTCATTAATAGTGAAACAAGATTAATGTCCTTACCTTCGAGAATGTTACGTCTGATTTGTGGAGATATAGTGTGACGTCTAGCTGTAGTTGGAGAGGAGGATCCGTATGTAAAGGCAGTAGCGAGGTTGTATATTGGAGGATCTGCTTCGCTGGCTGAAATTAGGGCTGGACCGGAAGAAGCTGTAGGTGGCGCTGCAGTATTTGATGCTGGAATTAATGACAGTGCTGTAGATTATTTATTTTCCCTGTTGCATATTAGACACCCTTTTTTCTAGATCCAACAGTTGAGAACTGACCGAAGATAGAGTATCGGCAAAAGGCTGCATAAATGATTTATCTCGTTAAATATTTGCGAATGTTGGGTTTCAATGGCTGGCTGCTGGTTAGCGGTGCTCGTTGTGGGGGTGATTTGATCCGGAATAGACTGCCTGCTGTCTGTTTTAGGACACTGAATGGCTGGGCGCGGCTGATTATGTTTTTTCAGAGGAAAGACTGGTTCTGCTGAGACTGAATTGCAATAGAGAATAAAAAGAGACTCTCTATCACTCCCTGCTGGAATCGCATTACCGTTTTTAAGGAGGGTTTTTATCAATTTATTCATGGGCCAGTCCTTCCAAAACAATCGATCCGGAGGGGCGTCCTGAGGCCGAAGTCGCTTGGATCGGCGCAGATTCGATGTTTGAGTCGCAGGAACGGTAGGCAACATTTGAACTGTAACCTGGACGAGAGCCTGATCGGGAGCCTGAGCAGATGTAACTGAAATACCAGAAGGGCAGAAAAAACGGAGACTGGATGGACCCTGGATTGAAGCTGGAGGAGAATGATCTGGTAATGACAGAAAATCCTGGGAATCCTCTGAATCAGATGACGACTGCTGTAAGTATTCCATTATTGAGGTATACGAAAGTTGATGGGTCTTGAAATCGCTTAGGTTTATGCCAAACAAAAAAACACAAGACAGCTAGGTAGAGGTGACTAATGTTTAAATAAGGTAGATTTAATTGATGACAGGAGATGATAAGTTGTTGGTGCCTAGCTCCGCCCCTTGAACTCCACCTATAGGTTAACAAACTGGTAACGCATGAGATTGATTGGTAGAGTCTCCTTTCGGACAGACGACAAATTTCCAAGTCTATGAGAAAAACTGTTGAGCGCACCTGATTGCAGTGATTGTGGACATGCATAACACAATGAAATAAATACCAATACTGTACAGAAATACATGGTTTGAACATTTTAGTATTGTTGGTATCCCTGTGCTATGCAGAGTGTTATGCTTTCCATAGCCCATATGACCTATGCAGTAATGTACAGAATACTGTAGAGCAGGGGTGTCAAACATACGGCGTGCAGGAATATCATTTTTGTATTCAATAGGTTACCAGACTCTCCCGTTTTTGTGACATGTCTCCCGAACAACTCCCGGGACAGAGGTAGGCTCACATACTTGACCGTCTACAATGCTTTGCGTGCAATAATCCCTCCCAGGATATATATATATATATATATATATATATATATATATATATATATATATATATATATATATATATATATATATATATATATACACACACACACACACACACACACAGTACCAGTCAAAAGTTTGAGTACACTTTTTTCATAATTGACAATGTTTTGTGTCGTATACGTTACTGTAAATACTTGAAAATGAAAACACATGTTACGATATACAAAACTAAACATAACAAGTATCAAAGCAATGTTCAAGAAAATTGAAAATTGTCTCTAAATCTTGGAATCCTCAAAATAGCCACCCTTTGCCTTAATAACAGCCTCACAAGGCATTCGGTTAACAAGTTTCAGCAGGAAATCACCATGCATGTCTTCCCAAATCTTCTGCAGCAATTCCCAGAGATGTAGGGCACTTGTGGGTAGCTTTGCTTTGACTCTTCTGTCCAGTTCGTCCCATACAAGTTCTAATGGATTGAGGTCTGGAGACTGGGCAGGACAGGTCATTATACTGAGTTGTTCTTCACTTTCCTTCTTTGCCAGATAGTTCTTGCACAACTTTGAGGTGTGTTTCAGGTCATTATCTTGCTGAAGAATGAAGGACTGCCCAACTAGCTGTAATCCTGATGGAATGGCATGCCTCTGAAGTATGCTATGATAACCAAGCTGGTTGAGCTTGCCATGGACTTGATAAAGATCACCAAATCTGTCACCAGCAAAGCAACCCCAGACCATTACACAGCCTCCTCCATGCTTGAGAGTGGGAACCACACATGCAGAACTCATGCGCTCACCCTCTCTGCATCTTACAAATACTCTGCGATTAGACCCAAATATTTCAAATTTTGACTCATCGGTCCATAAGACTGACTTCCACTCCTTAAACGTCCAGTTTCTGTGTTTTTTGGCCCAGGCAAGTTTCTTCCTCTTATTCTGCACTCTTACCAATGGTTTCTTTGCAGCAATTCTTCCAGTTAGGCCAGCTTCATGCAATCTCCTCTAAACAGTTGATGTTGAAACATCTGTACTTCTAGTAGCATTTAGCTGAGCTTGTATTTCAAGGGCAGTTAATCGCCGGTTTCGCAGACTTGTGACTCGAATGAACTGATTCTGAGGTCACCCTTGGCCTGCCTGACCTTGTTCGGTCCTCAGGAGTGCCAGTTTCTTCAAATTGTTTGATGGTCTTGGCCACAGCAGTTACAGACACATGCAAAGTTCTTGCGATTTGTCTTAAAGATTGTCCTTCGTTTCTTAAAGTAATTACACACTTTTTTCTTTGCTTATCTGAGCATATTTTGCCATTTTTTGCTCCCTTTCATTCAGGAATGACATATGCTACCTATATTTGTAGTAATCATAGACCCTCACCTGTTAACAATAATTGATTACAAAAGGTTAATTTGGTTTAACATGCTAGTTAACTCAGACAACATCTAGCAAAGACACTTTTATACTTAGGACAGTGTTCTAACACCGTGTTAACACATTTCAGACTTTTAACTGACTTGGGCTTCAGACTGAAATCACCTTGCTTTGGGTGATCATTTCATTGAAATTGACAAGATTTTCATTTTCATTTAAAAATAAAAATTTTGAATGCAATTCACTTATGATTATCAGCTTATATAAGTACACGTATAATATAATGAAATATTAAGAGTTTATAGCCAAGTTTATACAGTTAAAAGCGTAGATCATCATGAAAAACCTGGTTTCAATCAGGTGTACTCAAACTTTTGACTGGTACTGTATGTGTGTGTGTGTGTGTATATATATATATATATATATATATATATATATATATATATATATATATATATATATATATATATATATATATATATGCAAAATTGCAAGCTTCTGGACAACAACATATTCTCACTTAATCCGAAAACAACACTGAAAAAAGGCATATTTTCTGTAAACTATGCAGGACTGATTTTAACGGAGGGAGCAATAATTAATAGTTTTCGTTACCAGAGGAAAAACAGAGATCAAGAAAGTTATACATGCAGAGACCTTTACATGTTATGACTCATTCAGCAAATGTTTGTTGACATGTTCCCAGACTCACACATTGCAAAGTACTCTGCAGGAAAGTCTAAGTTACACAAATAGTGGAAGGTGTTTCTTTATAATTTCAGTATCAACGTTGCTTTAGAAATTCAGATTTGTTGATTATTTGTTTAAATACAGTACTAGTGTGTTCATTTAAAATAGAAGATAGTTGTCAATGAAATATTATTGACAATGGTATTATTGATTCGCCACAAATTTGCAGTTAAAAAATAAGAACATAAGAAAGTTTACAAACGAGAAGAGGCCACTCGGCCCATCTTGCTCGTTTGGTTGTTAGTAGCTTATTGATCCCAGAATCTCATCAAGCAGCTTCTTGAAGGATCCCAGGGTGTCAGCTTCAACAACATTACTAGGGAGTTGGTTCTAGATCCTCCCAATTCTTTATGTAAAAAAGTGCCTCCTTGCCGCGTAGTTTTCTTGTTCAAGACTGAATAGATTCAATTATTTTAGCCTGACTGCAAATGACATGCCTTTTAAACCCTGAATAATTCTGGTTGTTCTTCTTTGCACTCTTTCTAGAACAGCAATATCCTGGAAATCTAAATAAACCAAGTTATATGCTTTGCAATTATCCATTTTCAATGTTGCATCCTCAAAAAAATCAAGCAGTTTAGATAGACATGATCTCCCTTTCCTAAAACCATGTTAACTGTCTCCCAGGATACTGTTACCATATAGGTAATTTTCCATATTGGATCTTATTATAGTTTCCATAAATTTACATATAATAGAATTTAGGCTTATTGGTCTGTAGTTACCTGGATCAGTTTTCTTTCCCTTTTTGTGAATCGGTATTACGTTTGCAATTCTCCAGTCTGTCAGTAACCCCTGTGTCAAGAGTCTGTTGATTGATCTTGGTTAACGGTTTGTAAATAACTGCTTTCATTTCTTTAAGTCTTACTGGGAGGATCTCATCCGGCCCAGGGGATTTGTTAATTTTAAGAGCTCCTAGTCCCTTTAACACCTCTGCCTTAGTTGTGCTAAAGTTATTTAAAACTGGATAGGAACAGGTTGACATGTGGGGCATGATGTCCGTAACTTGTGAAAAGTAATCATTTAATATATTTGCTATTTTTTTCTTTGTCTATGATTTTGCTATTTGTACCTCTTAGACATTTAACCTCCTCTTTGAATGTTCTCTTGCTGTTATAATATTGGAAAAACATTTTGGAATTGGTTTCAGACCCCTTAGCAATGTTTTCTATCTCTTGGTCTTTCTAACTTAATTTTTGACTTGCGTTTGCAGTTCTGCATACTCCTTCTGTGTACTTTGTTTTTGGTCCCTTTTAAACGCATTGTAAAGTGCCTTTTTTTTAAAATGATCGATTAAACCATTTTGGCAATTTTGTTTTAGATTTAGATTTGTCTACTTTGGGATGTAATTGTTTTGCACCTCTAGTACTACATTTAAAAAAAAAAAAAAATTGTGGATGTTTTCTCTATTATACTCTAATCTACTTCTATTAGTCTCTGTTTAATATCTTCATAGTTTGCCTTTCTAAAATTATAAAACTTAGCTTTATCAGTATTTTTTATGTTTTAAAAATCACTTCAAATGAGTCCATGTTGTGGTCTGAGTTTGCCAGTGGTTCTCTGACCTCTGTTTTAGTTATTTTGTCTTGACAAATTGCGTTAGGAAGCAGTCATTTGTCATTTCCACCATTTCAATTTCGTCCGTTGTGCTTCCCACCGGGTTTTCCCATTTTATATGGGGGAAGGAAATCTCTCATTAGTATTGCTTCTCCTTTGCTACACGCATTTCTAATTTCATTGTATAACAGATTATTTTGCTTGGCGTCTGAATTTGGCGGTCTATAGCATGCTCCTATTATTATTCGCTTTGAATTTTATGTCCATTCTTCTGACCCGTATTGATTCAGCATTGTTTTCTTCATCCAAATTTAACACCTGGGCTTCAAGACTGTTTCTTATGTATAGAGTTACCCCTCCACCTCTTCTGTCCTGCCTGTCTTTCCTATTCAGTGTATACCCACAAATATTATATTCGTCTCCATCACTCTCAGACAACCAAGTTTCTGTAACATCTATCACATCATAGTTATTTATTAGTGCAGTAGCTTCAAGTTCTAACATTTTGTTTCTGATACTTCTAGCATTTAGATAAATACATTTAATGGCTGTCTACTTGAGTTGTTGCCCTTGTTTTGATGTGGTCTCCCTTCTTTTTTTTTGATTATTTTTCGCCCATTATTTTCTACTTTAATGCTTCTGAACCTGCTCGAGGATCTTTGTAGATTGATTCCCTTTGTATTTAACTGCAGTGTGCCCTGCCTATATAGTTCTTGTAGAATGTGGTCCAATGTTCAATATAGGTGAAGCCTTTTTGAGTGCACCACTTTTTCAGCCATGCGTTTAGATTCATTATTCCCAACTGACCATATGCTCCTTTGCAAGGTGCTGGCTGTATCCCAGAAAACTGCTAGTTTTTTGTCTGAATTTGTATTGCAAGGATTTTGGTCTGTCTCTTCCAATGTTGTTTGTACCGATGTGAATAACTACTACTGGGTCGACTCCTGTTCATTCTAGGAGACTGTCCATGTTCTCAGTGATGTGCATGAGAAGGCTCCTGGAAGGAAGCACACTGTTAGTAGTAAGGAGATCCAAACTGCAAACTGAAATTGATGTGTTTCTCAATATGTCTCCAACAATCAATTTAATGAATAATGTTGCAATATCATGTTGATGTGTATTTTGGCATTTATTTTAATGATGACATTGAATTTAGCAGGTTTTTTTTTTCTTGTTATAAAGTAGGTGTCATAGCTTGTCCTTTAGGTTTGTTGTGTGATGAAAGTAAGAACTCCAACCGAGTATGTATGCTTTGCTATTGTGCAAAATCAACTACAGTGAACCTGTTTAAAAAGTATTGGCTGTTGACAAATCAGCCACCTACAACTACAGCACAATAAGAACCACAGAGGCCCAGAGAGGATTTAATTGTGAAGCATGACATGGTTGTTTTTCTGTGTTGATAGTTTTCCTTTTTAAAAGTGCTTAGAAGGAGCACCGTATACCAAGTAATACAGTGGAGTACTTGTATGGCTTTGTCTTATGTTGTCATTTACTTCAATTCAGGCCACTAGATTTCAGTTTACAAAAGCTCCCTTATTTTGAAAATTCAGTGTTGACAGGTATGGGATGCTGGTAAAAAAAAAATGCAAAAAAATCACAAAATATAAATAGATATGGATAAATGTTTTATGCAACACTCACCAACAGATAAAGACAAAGACTGTTAGTGACTGCTACTGCTGCTTCCTGATACCTGGGACCTTTGAACCAGCGCATCAACATCTGGAGCAAAATAAAATAATAAATAGAATAACACTACCCTCTGGATACCCCCTCCCTCACTTGAGGTGCAACACACTGCTCCTGCCCTCACTGCAGGTCTCCCGAGGGCATGTCTCCTGCATGGATTTTCAGCGGCACACACAAGGAGGAGCTGAAAAACACAACACACCGTGCAGCGCATGAGATTACTTTCTGCTCATAAACAACAATTAAAGCTGCCTATCCTCTGCCTTATCCTCTGTTCCTTAAGTCTTATACACACTTAAGTACTTTCTTTGTTTTGTTTTCAAGTTCTGAGTCTGGGTGTTAAAATTAAAAGCAAAGAGAATACTTCCTTTGGCCTGTTGCTGGTTCTAATTTGGCAGCACCCGCTCCTCCCCTCTCTCCGCATCTACCGCTCCAGTCAAAGCGGCTGTCTCCCGTGCCCTCCTCTGTCTTCTTGCCTACTTGCTGCTCTGCTGGCTGCTTGATTGTTCCTCACTCTTGCTCTCACTGCTGGCTACTTGCATCTTCCTGAGCCTCTGGCTGCTGGCTGCTTCCATCTTCCTTGCTCTCTTGCTATACTCTGGATCCTCCCTTTTATAACCCCCCTTAATTTATCCCCAGTTCTGTTCTTAAAGGGATAGGTATCAAGGGCTGATCCTGAAACAACACACATAACAATGACCCGTACATAACATTCTGACTCCTACATTTCCTTCAATCTTGATCCTCCCAATAACTTATGCTAAGTGATGATAATATCATGTTTTGAAACAATTTAATAAGTAGTATACCTGGAAGTGTTCAACAGATTGACAAATATACGGCCAAACAGACACCCATAGCCACACAATGCAATGTACTCTCAAAACCTATTCTAAAGAACGTTTATACCAATCTCCACCAGAATGGCATGAATCCAGACATGTGGTAAAATGTAAAGTGTAACATATGGCTCCACTAAATCCCCAAGCTTTAGGTGTCTTACAGTACAAGGGTTTTCTTTGGGAGGGGGCTGTATTACAATGACTTGCAATGAGGTGAAATGACCGCGCAGCCGGATGGTTAAGACACTGGGCTTTGCCTCCTCTAACAGCCTAGTGTGGCTTTGTTGCATAATAATAATCCATGCAGGGGAAATAGACCAATTGAGATGAAGTTTAAAATCCCTTTATTCTAAGGATATCTGTCTATATGCCAAACACTATTATTATTATTATTATTATTATTATTATTATTATTATTATTATTATTATTATTATTATTATTCATTTGGAAAAACTTATTTAAAAAAGCTTGTTTTTACGGAGATGCTGAGATGTGATGGGAAGGGTAGCATTCAGTGATAGGGGTAGCAGTGAAAAATTATATTTATATGGTGCCTTTCTTAGTGGACCACCATCACAAAACACTTTACAAGATATGACACTTGGGTATGTGAACTATGCATCAGTTGTAGAGTCACTTACAACAACGTCTCACCCAAAAGGCGGAGCACAAGGAGGTTAAGTGACTTGCTCAGGGTCACACAGTGAGTCAGTGGTTGAGCTGGGATTTGAACTGGGGACCTCCTGGTTACAAGCCCTTCTTTAATCACTGGACCACACAGCCTCCTACAAAGGCAGGTAAGAAAATATATTTTAAATCCTTAGCAACAACCATAAATCATGCTGCTATAATGTTTGAGTAAAGGAAACGAGTTTGCAGAAAGCATTTTATTTTAAATCGCTATGAAGTCTTAACTAACAGTTTTAAAGAAATAAGTGCAGGAGGCAGTGTTTAAAATGTGTTAATTCAGTGTCTGTGTTCTGTGTCCATTTTCAAATATGTCAGAGGAGCAAACGGCAGTGAGACCGTCTGTGCCTGGAAGAAGCAATGCTTTGCTATGCATATCACTCAGCATTTATTTTTATGAGACTGAACTCAGATTGACGGAAAAATACCAATGCAGGAAAGTATCGAAGTGGTAGAATTTCAGAACTGCAAAATATTTCTAGGCGAGCGATATTTTGCAGCTGAGATATTTTCCCGCAGATCAACTCCAGCTCTAACCAATCAGATGGGTGGTTTGGTATTGGACACGTTGTATCTGGATGAAAACTTCAAAATATCCATCAATATGATTTGTGTGCTTAATATCTTATACTACTTCATCAAACACATAAATAACAAGAAGACATGTTAATACCAAATTAAATTCAAAACTTTGCGGCCTGGTTTTATTTGGTGCCTGTCAGGGGTAATACAGTTCTTGATAATTCATTCTGTAAGAACAGAAAGTTAAGGGGGTGAATGAAGCTTTCAGAAACATAAGGCATTTTTTAAAAACTGAATGAAGGGTTCCTGTACTAAATTAACACTGCTTATTTAAAGTGTAACAAAAAAAATCTCTAACACAGAGTGAAGCAATGCATGCACATTTCAATTTTGTAACCTTTAAATAAGCTCACTATTCATGAATGACAAGGTAGCGTTGAGATGATGGGAAACATACTGTTGCCCATTTCTTTCCTGACCCGTAAATATTTTCTTTAATAGATGATCAACATATATTGGATTTATACTATTAAATGCCATATAATTTAGTTTGAAATTCTTCCTCTTTCATCTTATCATCACTGGCACTCCAGTCCATAATTTGTGGCCAGTTTGGCTGTATTGGTAGGGGCATGATTTACTTTAGAAACCACCGCCGCCACAGGCACAGATTATTCTATTCAGCACGCAGAATTCACAATGAATGAATGGCAATGAATGAGTGATGATGATTGCAATTGCAGATGAACTGTGGTGAGCACTCAAGGCCTGAGTGAAAGATAAATTTAGCTGGAGGCTTTGTCCATGGGTGCCCGTTGGCTACCTGCGCAAGGCCGGCTGGAAATACATGAGCAGGAAGCTGAAGAACTACCACAGGGTATATTGGCAGAAATTAACATGTCTATAGACATCTTTTTTTTTTTTTCCACATGAAGCGAATCTTTTGCAGGTCCACAATTCTCCTACTTGTGAGCGCTATCTTGAAACAATGCCATCTTTTATATTAATCATATCTCATAATGCTACACAACACAATGGAGACTGAAGTGATTTCAAATAATAATGCTTTAAAAATGACCTTCGAAAGCTGAGCAAGCAGTGCCTAGACTTAGATTGAGTTTGAACAGAGCTGTGGTATCAGCCCATGAAGAGATTCTGATAATCCAGAGCACACAGGGAGCTTTTATAAGATAAAGGCTTATCTTTTTAATCACCTTGGATTCATTAACAGTGAAAAGCTGCTCTTGTTTTGTAAAACCCCCCAGGAAAAGTTTGCTAAAACTCCTGAGAAGCAGTAAGACTTCTCATTGCATCTATAAAGAATAGCTTCACACTTCATCTTCTTAGTTGTTATTACTGTCCTTTTATCTTTTTTTATAATATTTTCTTTTGAGTTCAGTTAAGAAACTCATGCAATAGATTATTTATTAAAACATAGACTAAACAACACTACTACATTATACATATTGCCACTTACTCTTAAAATCTAAAGACTTCAGTCCAATGAAAGTGCTTCAGATTCCTGCTGGCATTGTAAATCCAGGATGGTAACCCACGGGTGGTGCTTGGCTTTGTCTTTACTGTCTTTTCTGAAAGTTTTCATGACTGGCAGTTTTCATGAAGACATTATTACTGGTCTTGAACTTGCTGTCAACAGTGATATTAACATTTCTGCTGTTAAAAAAAAGCATTAAAAAAAAAACAAAACTGAATTATACTGGTTGCCAGCTGAACTTCTTGTACTGACGTAAAATTCCTTCAGAAAGTTGTTGAGGTTTTCAGGACTTATTGCTTTAAAATGAATGCCCTTATTATTATTTTTTCTTTAAGCCAGTCTATAAGTACATTAAGAGTCAGTGTTGTAGTTTTATTTTTTGGTTTTCTTCTATTTCATGTAGCTGTGTCTCATTTTCTCTTAGGTGTCTACTGTTGACAGTTGCTGTAGCACTTAAGTTTTATTTTTTCTCTTTTTTCAGGTGGGCTACTGTCTTCACTGGGAAAGTTGGTGCTGTACCAGTTCTTTGAAGTTTCTTCACAAAATATATTTAAAGAAATGGTTGGAATGTCACTCATTTGTGGTAGTGGTTTTATAACATAAAATAAATAAAATGGCGGTTTGTCGTGGAATTTTGAATGTGGTGGAGCATACTGATTTGTCAGTGTGAAATGACTCAGTAGTATGCAAGCCGCACGTACACACTATTTTCCCATCACAGCCATGTGTTGCTATTTAATCAGAGGTGGTTAATTTTCCCTTTATTCTTCTGTATTGTGTATTGTCTAATTGTTTTTCTTCTAAAACTACAAATTGTAGGTTATTACATGTTATAAGGTGCTGAGTAAGATACAAGACAATGTTCACCCATGGAATGCATCACAACATAGTACAAAACAAAAACAAAATATACACTAGACTGCATTCACTTGTAGTGTGTCTTGGAGTTAGGGCAAAACATTTGTATCTGAGTCAGTGACTGCAACAGTAACAGTCTGCAGTCCCACACAGTCTCTAGTGAATCAATCCCCAGAAAATTCTGTCCTGATGAAAATAGCTGTTTTGAAGTGCTTTTACATTACTACAGTACTACATGTTTTATGTTGGGTGTCATTCTTGACACATTTTCAAAAACCCTGAAAGATCAGATAACACACACTTTTATAACGACCAAACCTTTAAAGATTGACAGCATTTAACTCTTCTGTCTGAAAGCAAGGCTCTTGGCCACTGTGTCTGTCTGCCCTGCATACCTGTTCATTGTTCTTAATGTTTCTGTTGACAGGATCTCAAATGAGTCTGCCTTTGTGCTGCAACAAGAAAGCAATCAACTGTCTTTGCAGTGATCCACACATCAATTACCAACTCAGGCAAACCTTTATTTACTTTGCATTTAGTGAGATCAAATTTCACTGAAAAAGAAGTGAGAAAGGGAAACTAATATAAATATTAATGCAGGAAATATAAAATCTGTTCTGGAAAGCCAAGAACTGAAGGAGTTTACCTGCACTAGTGAACATAAACAAATACACTACCGGTCAAAAGTTTTAGAACACCTCAATTTTTCCAGTGTCTATTGAAATATACGCAGCTTAATATTTCAATGTACTCTGAAATTAAAGCATAGAACAAATAAACAATTGGAGATAAAAAAAGAAATCATGGAATTGTTTTGTTTAACAAAATTTAATCTAAATTTTTGACTCATCAAAGTAGCTACCTTTTGCAGATATAACAGCCGAACACACTCGTGGCATTCTTTCTACAATGGAAATCAAATATTGTTCAGAAAGTTCTTCCCAACGCTGTTGCAGAAGTTCCCACAAAAGTGTTGCACTTGTAGGTTGCTTTGCTTTCACCCTTCTGTCCAGTTCATCCCAAACCAGCTCAATGGGTTTTAAGTCTGGAGACTGTGCTGGCCATTCCATGATTTGAAGCCTACAGTCTTGTTCTTTTCTTCTAAGGTAGTTCTGACATAGCCTGAAGGTATGTTTTGGGTCATGATCTTGCTGTAGGATGAACCCCTGACCAACTAGGCGCACCTTTGTATTCTTTGCCTCTAGTCATTAAACTGGGCTCAGAAAAAAAAAAAAATAATAATCCTGCTAACTCCAGGCCTGGCAGTGACACAGTTTATTTTTTGTCTACCGCCCCAGGATTTGTGTTCACATTTTAAAACTCCTTCCACTTCACTGCTATTCGCTTACTGAGTAAAGCAATCCTTCAGCAGGGGGCAGGAGGGTATGGCTGGCTCCTCCAATTAAAACCAGCTATCAGACTGGTCATCTGCTACTGCTAGTACTGTGCATAATAGCAAATGGGATGTTACAGAGACACCTTCTCTGAGGGAAGGAAAATATAAAATAAAATCGAAACAAAAAAATGAAACTCTGGGCTCCAGAATTGTTGTTAATGTAGGGATGTTGACTCTAGGGTTTAGGTTTAAATGCAATTGTTTGAAAAAATGTTGACAACAATTGAATTTTGTATTATTTTGCTAAGGTTTGTAGTGAGTGAATGATGTCTGTTTTTTCTCTTGCTTTCTACTTACTATTCTTTCATGTTCTGGTAGTATGCTTTGTATTGGGGGGGGGGGGGGGGGGGGGGGGGGGGGGGTACATGTATTTGTCTCCCCCCCACACCCACACACACTTTTATAACCCGTTAACAATATTTTTTAAATGGTTTTTTTATTCAGAATTGTTAACTTGTTTTGCTGGAACTGTAACGCACCTGATTCTCCTGAGATGCCTCATTGCTTGCACACGTGCCATTGATGAAGTTGATGAAGAGTTAAAAAATATAAGGATCATATGATTGTTTAACACAGAGACGTTTCTATGCAGCTAATAAAATGAATCATCCTGTAGTGGTAGAGATAGAAAATAGAGTATATGTTCCAGAATATGTAAGGTAGGCTATGGATGAGAGAACCCCACCGTACAGTGATGGTGCACAACAGGGAGTACCACATGTTTTAATTGTGACCATCAAGGACACAGTTTCCATCACTGCAAAAAGCCCAGGGTATCGCTCAAGGAACTGAGGAAAAAATTAAATCTCAGGCAAAACAAAGGGACAGTGAGACCATCTCATAGGGATGTCCGGCCTCTACAAAGGCAACAGATTTACATGGAGATTGTTGTGGTCAGCCTGTAGTCAATACTAGTCTAAAAGGCCAGTCTAGTGTGTCTTTGATTGATACAGATTCAACTTTAACTATTGTACATTCTGATCAACCTCATACTGCTCCTGCTTCTCTACTATGTGGCATCTGGAGCAATAGTTTCCCTATTCAAATACAGCGATCAGGGCGAGTTCAGTGGAACCGACCGATTCCTTAGTGCTGACAGACATTTTTTGACTGACACCGGTATTTCTACACATACTTTTCTTTTACTCTTTTTACTTTTATTTCTGTGTGTGTGTATGTTATTCTTTTTTTTCTACAGGCCAATAGATTTATTTGGAAAATAAGCTGCTACAAACGATGCATATTTGTTAGAGTTTTATTGGGCTGCAAACATTTTTTTTTTTTATTACATTTATGGGTACCTATCTAGTGGTTGCAGATGGATGCTATATTATGCCAACAACCAAAGGGGGAGGGGGTTCCCATGGCTTTTTGCTTTCTGAGTGAAATCAAATTTTATCAAAATAATTAATATTACAGGCTCATTTTGATGGCGATTCAAATACCAGGACCTGAGCAGAAGCTAGCTGGATACATGGAGCAGAAACGTGGAGTTAGCCAGAACTTCACATTCTCAAAGGGACCATTGAAAACTGACACTTCAGCAATCAACACCAACTGAAGGATATTGCATCATCAGATGGAAAGCAACGCAAACGGATGGAGATGAAGATGACTCACATTAGTTTACTGTAAAGCAATGTCTTAGTTGGTGCTTATCTTGGCGAGAGCCAGGTTCAAATCAGCATGAAGTTTAACATCTACTCTCATGTAATGGAAATTATGAAGATCTGGATACATCCAGTGACTGCTGTGAATAGTGCTTCTGGCAACAAGGGAAAGACCTTGTGACAGCATTGAGAGACAGCTAACAGGAGGAAAGAGACCCCATTAGGGCTGGCAAGGGTTAGCTACCCTGGTCGGCAGTATCCAGCTCTATGTTTTCAAAGGTAAAGAGGATGTTGTAGACACCTGCCCTAGGCTTCTAAGACATTAAAGAGAAAAATACCCCTAGAGTCTGCGAGAGCTGGGGAGGAAGATCACTCAATGTTGGATAACACGGTTAATGACTTAGGAACGGAAACGGATATGAGAATGGAGAGTACTTCCCAAAAGACTAGTTCAAGATCTGCAGTTAGCAAAGACATGGAACTCCAGGTTTGTGTCTGCAGCTGGATCAAGGCGACAATGATCAGGGGTTTGAAGTTTCATCAAGGGAGAATGAAATGCTTGAGGGAGAAGGGACAAGGGCCTCGCACTGGTCAGTACTTCTTACGAAGTCAGTCAAGTCAGTCGAATGAAATCCAGAGACAGGAAGCAAACCACAGTTCGTAGGATATGAGCACCCCTGTCATAGAAGTGAAGAAGACTTGCGTGGATACAACTAGTGATGAACCTAACGATCCTTGCGAACCCGATCAGATGAACTAGCGTAAGAGAGAAAAGTACCTCAACGGGCACAAGCCTGGAGTTAAATAGCCAAGAGCTTGTGAGAAAACTGCTTGGGACACAGTAAACACGGATCTCTGTTTTACTTAAGAAAGGTTGAATGGAACAGTTGAAAAGAGCTGGATAAATTTGGGGACATCATCTACGCATATAGAAGTGAGAGGTTTGGAATTGAAAAAAGGAAGGATAAAGTACAAACTTTTCCTGGAAAGTCTAGACAGCAGTTTAGTTAGAGAAAGGAGGCAGTTGGGGAAGCAACAGAAAAAAGCAGAAAAGGAGGAGGGACTCCATCTGTTACAAAGGGTCATAAAAGATAAGATTGCAACATTGCACAGGGCTGAGCACCTACAGAAATGATACAAAAAGAAGGAGAGTGTGAGAACTAACTTTTATAAAGATCCATTCAAATTTGTAAGGAAGATATTCACCAGTGTGAAAAATGGCACACTAAAATCATCTAAGTTTGAGCTGGAGAGATATTTGGAGGAAACACATACAGATTCAAAAAGGCAGGAGTCTATGTCCTTCAGACATCCCACCTATCAATCCACCCAAATACTAAATGGAGGACTGTGCACCTAAGTGGAAAGAAGTAGAGCAAGCTGTGAGAAAAGCAAGGGAATCATCATCTCCAGGGCCTGATCGAGTTCCATACAGAGTGTACAAGAGTGCTTCTGGAGTTCTACGAATCCTGTGGAAATTGATGAAAGTTGCATGGGAAAAACAGGTTGTACCAAGAGCATGGTGCCGAGCAGGTGGAGTCTTTATACCAAAAGAAAAAGATTCTAAAAGCATCAATCAGTTTCGTCCTATTTCCCTATTAAACATAGAAGGCAAGATTTTCTTCAGCATTATTATTCAGAGATTGTCAATCTACCTATTAAAGAACTGCTTCATTGAAACTTCAGTACAAAAAGCAGGCATTCCAGGTTTCCCAGGATGCTTAGAACACATCGGCTTAATCTGGCAACAAATTCAATCAGCAAAAAAGGAGAGGAAGGAGCTCCATATGACATTCCTGGATTTGGCTAATGCATATGGCTCACTGCCATGTGAACTTCTTTGGGCAGCATTTGATTTTTTCACCATACCGATGAAAATAAATTTGTTGAAAGCCTACTTTGGAGATTTGCTATTTAGTTTTTGAACTTCAGAATTCAGCACTACATGGCAATGCCTAGAAGTTGGAATAATGGCAGGATGTACCATTTCTCCACTGGCTTTTACCATGGCAATGGAAGTACATAAGAACATAAGAAAGTTTACAAACGAGAGGAGGCCATTCGGCCCATCTTGCTCGTTTTGTTGTTAGTAGCTTATTGATCCCAAAATCTCATCAAACAGCTTCTTGAAGGATCCCAGGGTGTCAGCTTCAACAACATTACTGGGGAGTTGATTCCAGACCCTCAATTATGAAGGCATCAAAATGGGTAGTGGGAGGAGAGCGCTTGGCTTCTGGAATGCGACTACCACCAATTCAAGCATACATGGATGACATGACAAGAATGACTACAACAGTAGCCTGCACTAATTGGTTATTGGGAAAATTAACCAATAACATTGAACGGGCATGAATGCAATTCAAGCCCACTAAATCAAGGAGCATCTCTATAATTAAAGGTAAAGTAGTAGTTAAAAGGTTCTACGTTAACGGGGAGGCAATACCAAAAGTGTCCGAGAAGCCAGTGAAAAGTCTCAGGAGATAGTAAGACGGGGATCTAATGGACACAGTTGGTGTTGGAGAAGCAATGGAAGGGTTGAAAAGCATAGACAGCAGTGCTTTACCGGACAAACTGAAACTCCTGGGTTTTCAGTTTGGTCTACTGCCAAGACTGCTGTGGCCACTGACTGTGTACGAGGTTTCCTTGACAACAGTTGAGAAGCTGGAAGCTTTAATCAGTTCATATGTCAGGAAATGGTTGGGAGTTCCATGCTGCATCAGCAGAGTGGTAAAGGAATACTGCAGCTACCAATCTCTGCTCTAACCGAGGAGTTTAAGTGTGCCAAAGTCCGACTGGAAAAGACAGTAGTAGATTCTCACGACAAGTGAGTGTTGAAAACTGGAAGAAAATGGGCGGCAAAGAAAGCTGTGGAAGATGCTGAGGCTGCCCTTCGAATTGGAGATATTATGGGGCAAGTTCAGCATGGAAAAGGAGGTCTTGGTCGCAGTTCAGCTCCTCCTACAGAGCACAAGGCAACCCCAGCTCAATGGAGAAAGCTGCTAGTCATCGAAGTGCAAAATCAGGAGGAGAGGATCAGATGTGTAAAGGCCATTTCCCAGGCAAGCAGGGAGAATGGATGAGATGGGAGAGTGTGGAACAATGCAAGATTGGCTGGCAAGATCTATGGACAATGGAATAGAGCAGGATCAATTTCCTCATCAGATCAATATATGATGTTCTCCCATCACCACAGAACCTAAACCTCTGGGTAGGTGAGGATCCCTCATGTCCTTTGTGTTAATCACCTGCGACATTAAGATGCTGGCAGATGTTGGTCAACGGCTTATTTTTCCACTTGAGATTGCCACCACTAACCTTCAACCAGACATTGTCTTGTGGTCTGGATCAGCATGCCTTGTTCATCTGGTAGAATTAATAGTGCCATGGGAGGATGCTGTGAATGAGAGGAAGAAACCGATGTGCTCAACTAGCTGCTGAAACAGAACAGCAAGGATGGAGAGTCCAAGTTTACCCAGTGGAGGTGGGTTGTCGAGGATTTGTTGCATACTGTACAACCTGGTTTATCAGAGATGTCGGGTTCAGTGGCCAAGAGTTGTGTCATACAGTGAAGAACTTATCTGAAGCAGCAGAAAGGAGCAGCAGCTGGCTGTGGTTGAGACGGAAAGATTCTGGTTGGAGATCTCAAGCACATTAGAAAGAAAGCAATGCTGATATACGGATAAGTAAGCTGGGCTGAACTGAGTGGGGGATGGAGGGGGGTGATGCTGGGATGCCAGAATCACTGTTGAGCCCTCGAGGTGCCGTGGGCTAGTCAATGAAACACAGAGGATGGAAGGTGCCCCCACCTGAAGACCCCAGAGATGTACCCCACTTAGCTCAATCCAGACGGTTGTCATGCTGATGCACATGGGAGGCCGAACTGGGTTGATCCCCGGAGCCAGCATCGCAGCCCTTGTGTGTGCTGATGCGCTGGGGAGGCAAAATAAGCTGATCCCTGGAGCCAGCATTACACTTCAGCAATCAACACCAACTGAAGGATATCTACATCAACAGATGGAAAGCAATGCAAATGGATGGAGATGCAGATGGATCACATTAGTTTACTGTACAGCTACGTCTTAGTTGGTGCTTATCTTGGTGAGAGCCGAGTTCAAATCAGCATGAAGTTTAACATCTACTTTCATGTAATGGAAATCATAATCTTGAGATGGATTAGAATATTGGATTCTTAAAGGATTAAATTTTATATTCCACGTAGCTACACAACGGAAATTTGGAATGTCTGTATAAAAAACATGTTGGGATTATCGGTTTATGGGAGCTGTCATTTTGAGTTATTTCTTTAGTAATCACCTTTATTATGGTGGAATCATTTGACTAACACACAATGAGCAGGATTTTGAAAAGTTCCGAAACGATAACTCCAGTGTTAATCAATACATCTATATGCAGCTTTGATTTTGGCATTTTCAAGTGGTCGTTATGCATATCGCGTTATTATATAATCATGCTAACGAGCTAGCATCTTAACAAGCAGTGCTTCTTGCAACAGAAATTTTACAGACAATGGCGATACAGAACAAGTGTACAGGACCAGAGTTCATTTCTTACAGACTACCTAGATAATTCAATATTTGTAGTTATGAAAATATTTAAGCCTTTTCTATACAAGTGGTTATGAATGAGATTTATTCACTTGTTTTAACTATTTGTAACCTTGTTGTATTTGAACTGTTGACCAAAAAGTCACCAATCATTTCCCCTGCTCTGTCTGCCTTGGTTACATGTGCGGTTGGGAATGACTTTTGGATTAATTGCCAATACTGTGGCCAGTCCCAGCCCAGAATTACGGGGTGCGGCAGCCTTTTCATCACCCCCACTGTGAGGTGACGCTGTGTCTGACCTATTGACATGTATGCTTTTAGGGTGGGATATGTCGCTGTGTCTCTATAGATTGCCACCTTGCCTTGTGGCTGCCTCGACACACCACCAAAGTGAGTTTATCGAATTAAGGTCTATGCACACCCTGAGTCCACTAAAGCCTGGGTACTCACGTTACCAACCACCACATCAATAATATAAGGTCCATCCCGAACACCCGGACAGTGCGTGCTCTCAGTGCAGGTGCGGTGCTGGAACACCGATGCTGGTTAAGTGCAGGTGCAGTGAATTTCGGGTGAATCGCTGGCCCAAGGCTGCAGCTCCCAGATCAGTCTGGCGAAGACAAAACACAATGTTTGAAAACAAAACAAACATTTCTTCCCATCAACCACAACAAAGGAACCGATTATGGTGTCACACCCCCCTAAGTACCCTCAGCCCAGCCCCTTTCAATAGCTAGTTCAATCACGTCTCCTCCAATTCATGAATGAAATTTCGCTTACCGTACTAGGGTGATGACTCCTGGTACCGTGGCGCCGTCCCTTTCCTGAATGATCGGCGTCTGACACCCCCCGAAATGAACTACCCGACCATTCAGTACGGGGCAATCAATTCCTACTGTACAGTGCTCTCACAGGTCGAGAGGGAGGTTGTTGATTCAGATTCATTCGCTCTTTCACAGAAAGTTAGCAGGATAATGTTCCTATATTGAAGTAGACCGATATGTGAGTATACCTACTATATATCTATATTATATTATATATATATATATATATATATATATATATATATAGATAGATAGATAGATAGATAGATAGATAGATAGATATTCTTTATTAGAAATAATGTTCAGCTTTCATATTGTCTTGTGCACTATTAATTTAATCAAACCAAGTAACATAAGAATTTGCTTGTATCGTTTTAGAAGTTTCTCAAATCAGTCCTTTTTCAGCCCGTATCATTTACTGTAGGCGCTGATATAGTAATGTTTAAGTAGGACATCCTGGCAGTGGACTCTTTTTAGCGCTCGCAAGAACTTGCAGAGTGGATACAACTGTGTTGAGAATTTTAATAAAACTCATTTGAGAGCAAAATATTGTATAAGATTTTTACTGAAGAGGTTCTGGGGCTATGCCTCTGCAAGCCGAGAGGTGCCGAGGCCCCGGCGTAAGTTAGGCACTGGTTTTTATTTTAAAGTGTGAACATGTTGAATAAGTTGCTTTATCAATTTATGTTATTTCTCTGTTCTGTACTGTAGCAACAGATTGTACCCCTGAAAGGAAGGATAGCTGTCTGTATTATTTGGACTTGATTTGGGTTGAATTTATCCTTGTCAAGGGATAGTTATTTGTGCATAATTAAAACTTTTATGAATAGGTTAAATGCATCTGATACTTACAGGTATTTCACCATTGACTTTTTTGATTTTAAAAATGTTAAGTTGCGTAAAAATATAATAAGACAAATCCACAACAACAACAACAACATTTTCTGCTTCAACTGCAGAAAATTAATATTTCTAAAAATCTAAAATTTGAATGGTTGAATTGTAAAATTTAAGATGCTGTTGCAGAAAATGGAGCCATATTAATACCGCAGGATCACTGAAATTGTACAAGTATAATAGGAGCCTTTTCTTGAGACAAAAAAAATATGATTTGAGAGCCTCAAATAGGTCAATAATCCTTTCAATAGCTGGCAGTAATGACAAGAATCTAGTTTTGCTAAGGCCTAGCAAATTCTGACACTCCATTTCAGTGAAATCATAGAATTCTTTAAGACTTTCTACCCTCGCTGTGTAAATGTGGAAATATTGAAAAAGTTAGCAAATAATTGATTACATATCTACAGGTAAAAACGGTCTTCGGCAACGGTATGGATTACACATCCAATTCCAAGAAGCGGTGGGTTTATTCGTTCCATCAGTCTTGTGAATACATTGTTTTTCCCTCAGCGTTCAGAGCCTCCAAAATTAGTGTTGGTATTGTCAGTGGAGAGGGCAATAACTTTGTTGTGCAGATGGAAATTTTGTAGCTCTCCAACAACATGATCAGTCACAACAGCTGCAGTTTCTCGGGGGGGTGGGTGGGAGGTTTGTTAACACTAGGACTTGCACATGCACACCATGGTTCATTATAAAATATCAAACAAGTACGGGGATGACTTTCAAGGCTTTGTAGTTGCTTGCATCAACAGACACTGAAATTAATTTTGCTCCCTCTAGTTCTTTGGTTACCATTTCTATTGCATATGGCACAAATACTTAGCAATGATAGTTTTTGATTTTGTTCGGGCTCATGTGAATTTTTGTTTCATAGAACCTAACCAGTCAAGGCTTTCAGTCCACGGATCGGAAGCTATGGTTGTGATATACTGTATGATAGGCAAACGTACCTTCTTCAGCCACGAGGTCCAGCTCCTCCTGCCCAGCTTTTTCAACATTAAAGGCCCGATTTATTTTTTGACTTTACATTAAGCACCTGCTTGCAGTTGCATCCTCGTGTTTTTTTTTTTTTTTTCATAATCTTTGATATCAGAGTAGCCACCATATTCCACAGAAAACACTCTGCTGCACACTGAACATTCAACTCTGCTCTCGCTGCCTTTACTTTTCTTAGATAAGAGAATTATTTGTGCAAAGACTCATTAAAAGTACACTTTGGTTTACCCCTTTTTGTTTTGCATATGAAAGGGTTTAAAATGAAAGACACAGCCTTGATTCATACACAATAATCACACTGAAAACAAGTGTGCCAAACTAACATGCTTAAAGCTTAGAGACTGGCTCTCATTGTTCAAGTGGCATCAATAGCGCTCATTATCAGTGGAACTGGAACAATTTTAAAGTGAGGGTGCTGAAAGCCACTGAACAAAACTGTAACCACTGTATATGATGGAAGCCATGCAAAGGTACCAAGTTCAAATCTCATCTCAGCCACTGACTCATTGTGTGACCCTGAGTAAGTCACTTAACCTCCTTGTGCTCATTCTTTGGGGTGAGATGTTTTAAGTGACTCTGATGCTTAGTTCACACACCCTAGTCTCATATCTTGTAAAGCACTATGTGATGGTGGTCCACTATGAAAGGCGCTATGTAAAGGTTATTAATATATCGCGATTTTTTTGAAAATCCTGCCCATGGACTTTTATTATCACTGAAACAGTGGATTTAGATGTACCCTTTCCAACAGAGGACTTTCCACTGCTATACATTCTCCTGTTGATTTTTTTTTTTTCTTTTTTACTCAGTCAGCCTCCATATTTTTTATGTAGACAATCTCCTACGTACAACTTTTTGGTTAACTGAGGTGCACGCTAGAAGTCCTCACCACTCATGGCAGCTCTTCACTCACGCAAGATATTTTTAGACAGTCAAAAAAGGAATCAGGAAGTGAGTTTTAGGAAGCACTCGAGCACAGAGGAAGAAAAAAGTAGTCACTTAAAATTAAAAACAACAAAATCCACTCACTGATAACACACTGACCCGAGCCCAAACTACAATATACAAACTACACCCAACCCGAACGACACTGATACCCCTTCTCTTCTGGCACCAGCTATTGTCAGGTGCCATCGGACTCGGGTCAGGTAGCAAGGTTCCAATCTGAGGTGCCTTTACAACTAATCAGTCTTTTCCTTTATGAACAGCTGTCTTGAAATTGAATGATATCCTTTTCACCTCTAGAGGCAGCCAAATGCAAGAACATCAATTGTATGGAATCTGCATTGCAGACACACTGTAAGCCTCATCTAGGTTATAAAATGTTTAAGTTTTCTGAGATGTGCAGTAAAACTCAAAAGCAGGATACTGACAGTTTTCTGTGTTGTGGTTACTACATATGATTTAGATTTAGAAACTGAAATATCATTACATTAAAGCAACATTTAAAAGTGCACAATCCTAAATAGAACTATTCGATTCGATTATACGATTTCATGGTAAATGTGATCTCCACCCCCCAGATCTTACTAGAATACCTTAATATGCAAGGTAATCCCATCCTTCAGTTTAAAGGAAATAGATTTGGTTTGTTTTGGAGATATTATTATGATACGATTTATAATATTATGATACTGTTTCAGCAACTCTGGAAATACAGAAGAATGGGAGTGTCAGGCTGACATACAGATAGAGATTCTGACCCCCATCTGTGCTCAATTTTCTATATTTTTCAGTTTGAATTGCATCTAACCCTCAAGTACAAATTTGTCATCTCATATTTCAACAATAATTCCGCTCATTTTTATTGCAGAAACATGATCAGCCAACCAGGAACTGCATGGCTAGGATTCTTGGGCTGATCAATCAGACAACCACCTCCCCAGAAAGACAGCACACTAGACCAGTGAACTCATTAAAGTAACGTGGCTGTGCATAGTTGGCCATCTTGGCGATATAGAACCGCTTTCCAAGTTTGCTCTTCACAGAGGTTTTCATCATAACAGATCTAACTGAAAGCATTCTCCCTCCCCACTGCCCTGTCAGCTTTCACTGCAAGATCTTGTGTGCAGCTCTGCCTCTTACTTGCCATAGCCGTGTTTTTTTTTTCAATAATGAAAATTGTAAAAATCTATCCCTCTACTTAAATATAGCACAGTTGCGTCTTAGAAATGACACACTTTGTAAAATCACAAATTGTATTTTGTTAGAATTTATCAATTTATCAGCTAAACTCTGCACAGTATCTACAATATTGTATAAAGTTTGGCAAAATTGTATCTGTATGCATCTCTTGGTAAGACTGCTCTTTTTATTGGTGTCAAGACACTTTTGTCTACATTTGTCTCAATTGCATTAACATCGATGGTCACCAGGGGCGTGCCAGAGTACCCCCTTCTACATGTGTAGCATGCTCTCTGGGGAGCTGAGGGTGGGATTAGACATTACACTGCAGATATCTGCACCAGCAAGCACCATACTCAAGTGTACCTGTGTGTGACAGGACACTGGTGAGAATGTAACATGCAGAGTGATGCTGCTGCTACTGCAAGGCACAGGTGTTCCAAAGCGCTGCTAAATATGGAGCTACTTGACATCAAGCCCATAACATCTTGGAGTGTCTGAGGCACAAAATACATGAGTGGTGCATGGCAACTTGGACACTGACTGTGGATTCCTTGGTCACAGACAAAACAGGCAAACTGGTTATTTTATGATTCAGAGAGTGGTTGTGATCTTGGGCTGAGGACTCCTTGTTTATGCATGAATTACTTTGCTAATTAAAATGCTGATTGTGATCACAGGTGCAAAACACAGTCAAGCCAGCTGAAGCTGCTTTTGATCTACTTCGGATGGGTCGACTACAAGGAAGGGGCACTTGCTTTTGTACTGTATTAAACTCTGCAGACCTATATTCCTGCACTCTTTTCCAAGCCTCACTGATGGCGCTGGAGAGTCGTGTATGGTCAGATCTACAGTTTTTGTTTTGTTAAAAGATTTGTACATGCGGTTTGTACATAATTATGTTGTGAACTGTTTTCATTGGTTTTTCCTTTTTGTTCCTGTTTTATTGAAAATCACATCAAGAAGACTAAATTATTATTTTGAGAAATAAACAAACCTTACTTATAGGCTGGTGGAGTGAAGACATCTCTTCATCTCATGACCCAGGAAACCAACATGGACGTGGGCTCAGCAACAGGGATTTATTGTTGTGAGGGGGAGCTGGCATGTGTGCGTGCTTTTGAGGCTGCTTCTGTTTCCGGTCTCCAGCCTACTGTTTAACCAGATTGTCACAAAGACGGCTGTAGTAGGTGAAATCAGACCAGAATCAGGAACTAACCAATAAACAATAGAGAGATGGAGTTTGGTGAAGCTGAGCAGTTGTTTTCACTCAGCATTTAATAAATGAACAGACAGAAATAAAAGGTTGTAAGACAAGCAAAACACAGGACACAGCACTTTAGTCAAAATAAAGAGACAAACAAAATGGACTACCCAGACAAACACAGTGAGCTAATATTATTTACTATCACTATTATTACCTCTGTCTCCAATCCCATTCTCCACTCACCAAACACACAACCCAGAGTGAGTAAAAACATTCTGCTTTTATGCACCTGTACCGAGACTCAATTTCTAATCAATCATTCAATTGGAGCCTCGGTACAACTGTACGCGAATTAATAAAGTGCAATTCCCCGTGCTCACCTATTGCTACATTTTACCTGCATGTGAAGTGCTGCCTTGCATTCGTCGTTCCTAAATACAAATATACATTTTAAACACTCATGGGTATACCCCATATTGCATCCCGTGTACCAATAACTTTACACCAACATTAACACGTAACCTACAACAAAGAAATACACAGGGGCAGGACAAAATTGACACATATCCCCCACCTTGTGCATAGCACACATGGCCTCAATGGCCACCTCCCCACTTAAAATCCCCAAAGTCTCGCTCAAAGTCCCGGGCCAAGAACAGGGCCTTTAAGGGGTTCATGAGCGGCAAATTTGCCAGTAGCCAGGCTGCTACTGGCCATGCTCTCAGAAAATGTGCTTACAATGGGGCGAGGCTCTCCTCCCACTGTATCACTGGCAGCAGAAATGCTGACAATGGTGAGGCTGTTAGCAGATGCGTTGACAGCTCCCAGACTGATTCCTTCAGCTGGGGCAGTTCCAGCAGTGGAAAAGCTGCTAGGGTTGGTGGTCTCCAGACCTCTCCCAAGATCTCCTGTAGTGAAACTACTTCGGGTGGAGGTGGTCTCCTGACCTCTCCCCCCTTCTTCCTAGCCAGCAGCTCCCTCTGGGGGGACTCCAGTCACCAGAACTCCTACAGTGAAATTGCTGCGGGGGAAGGTGGTCTCCTGACCTTTCCCCCCTTCACAGCCAGCAGCTCCCTCTGGTTGGCTCCGGCCACACTGACTCCTGCGGCCAAGCAGAGCTGACGGCGACCCCTGGCGGCAGGCTGCCCCGGGTGATGCGGAGCGGCAGGCAGCCCTGGGCGATGTGGAGCAGCAGCCAGCCCCGGGAATGTGAAGCGAGACAGGCATCCTTGGGCGAAGCAGTTCCAGTGACCCCATGCAATGCGGAGTGGCTGGCAACCCCAGGCGATGCCAGGCAGCCATCCTTGGGCGAAGCGAGGCAGGCATCATTGAGCAAAGATGTGCGGGGAGTCAGGACAAGCTGGGGTGCGGGTTTTGGCCCTCTTCTCAGCCACTGCGGCCGGGCGGTTCACCCCAATGCTTCCCTCAGCAGCCTATGCAAGGGCTGCTGAGGACCGCCAGCACCTAGTCCTGGTCCTTCTGGTAAAGGGAGAGGCAGCTCCTGCTCCTCTTCCCCTGATGGTGGTGGAGGCAGAGGCAGTTCCAGCTCCTCTCCTCATGATGGTGGGGGAAGTGATACCAGCAGACGTTCACCCTCTGCTGGTGGAAAGGGACCCAGCAGGCATTCCCCCTCTACTGGTGGATGGGGACCCAGCAGGCATTCACCCTCTGCTGGTGGAGGTGGTGGAGGCAGATCCTGCTGCTGCTCCTGGCGGTGGAGGAGGTAGAGACAACTCCTTCTTCACTGCTCTTATCAATGGAGGTGGCAGAGGCAGAGGCAGCTCCTGCTGCTCTGTATCTGTCGGTGGAAGTGGGAACAGCGTGTAGCCTCCTGGCGACTGAGGTTGGAGCGGTGTGTAGTCTCCTTGCAGTGGAGATGGGAGTGGCATGTAGTCTCCAGGCGACTGGTGCAGCTCAACCTCACTTGCAGGGGACTGGTGCGGCTCTCCCTCTCTTGCAGGGGTAGGTGATGGCGGCAGAGGCAGCACCTGCTCCTCTTCTCCGTGTGGTGACGGTGAAGGAAGTGATACTAGCAGGCATTCGCCCTTTGCTGGTGGAAGTGGGAACAGCTCCCTCTCAGCCTTTGGACTCTCCTGGTCCCCCCTCCCGTCTGGGCGCTGGAGACCCCATTACCTGGGCTGCTGTTCTGTTTACAGCTGCCTCCAGGTAGCTGAAGACCAACTCCACACCTTCCTCCAGGGAGTTTGGGGTGTGTTCCCTCTCATAAGCCTCCCATAGCTCCCTGTCCATCAGCTACAGGACCCAGATGGCTATGGACATAGACAGGGCCTCCAGCCCAGCATTGTCCTGGATCCAGTCCCTCAGCCTGATGGCGTCTTCTGCCATTCCCCTTTATTATAGTTTTTTTTTTTTTTTTTGTAATCCAAACACTTTTTTTTTTCCCCCCCATACTCTGGTCTGCAACTAGGAGGTGCTGGTAATGACACAATGTGTCACAAAGACGGCTGTAGTGGGTGACATCAGACTAGAACCAGGAACCAACAAATAAACAACAGAGAGGTGGAGTTTGGTGAATCTGAGAGATAGTTTTCGCTCAGCATTTAATAAACGATCAGACAGAAAATAAAAGGTTGTAAGAGAAGGAAAAAAACACAGGACACGGCACTTTAGTCAAAATAAAGAGACAAACAAAACAGACTACACAGACAAACAAGGTGAGCTGATATTATTAACTATCTATCACTATTATTACCTTGTCTCCAATCCCGTTCTCCACTCACCGAAAACAGCCCGAGACTCGACTGCTAATCAATCATTCAATTGAAGTCTCGGTACAACTGCACGTGAATTAATAGTGCAATTCCCCATGCTCACATATTACTACATTTTACCTGCACATGAAGTGCTGTGCAATCCTCATGCCTAAATACAAATATACATATCCATTACTGCTTGGTGTGAGGCTGCACTGGTTTAATTAACAGTCTGGTAAGTTTGATCATCTGAGTTCTTTCCAGAGAAGCAATACATGACGGAAGCATGGTGAATTGAGTTTTTGGATTTAGCAAGAAGATAATCTATATATTTACAATAAGAAATGAACTGAACATCACTATGCTTAGCCTTACAAAAGGCATATTGAATAGAAAGTGGTAGGTATTTTACTCTAGTGGGGTGATTAGTCGTTTCATGCTGACATGGGCATGTAAAGGGTTCTTTAAGTAATATCTGTGCTTTTTTATTAAGGATTAAATGTGACTTCCATTTAGTGTCTTCTTGGTCTTAGGGTTGGTAGTATACTGGAAAAGTCACAGAAATGTAGAAATACACACAGTATGTTAGAGTTACAGTGCTGCAGTTGTACAGTTTTTTTTTTTGGGGGGGGGGGTTGCACATATGTGTACACTTCTTGAAAATCTATACAGCAACTGGATATGAATTAAAGAGAATAGAAACACCTGCTAACTCATTTTATCCTTTCACTAGTGGGTGATTGGTGCAAAAACATAGAAAAACACATATGAGCATGAATAACAGGTCTTCAGGGTTTGATTTTGGCCTTGGATGTCACTGGAAGTCATTGACGTTTGGATTAATGTTTATTGATCATAATTATTTTCCGGTAATTATTCAACCTGATTCAGATAAAAATGTTGTCCGTGCCTGAAGGGAAGTTATAAATAAATATTGTTTAGAAACCATGCTTTATAAAGCCTAGTTCCACAGTGTCATTAAAATTTTTTTTTTAAAAGATTAGCTTGCCTACTTTAACACTTTAACCCACGTAAGCAGCACCTGCTTTTATATTGGAATTTCTTTGCACAATTGTGTCACGAGTGACTATAATTAGCTGGATTGTGCACATTATGTTTTGCTTTTGTATTTATTATATTATTTTGTATTTATTTGCACTTAATATGTTTCACACTTTCCATTATAAAAAGGGAACCAAAAATACAGGAAGAGGAGCATGTGGTTCAAGGGTGAACTGAATGGAGGACTGTGGCAAAGTGCCCGCCCCTGTGTGTAGTTTGTGTTATATGTTGTGTGTTAATGCTGGTGTATAGTCATTGGTACACGGGATATAAACGGGTCTGTGTAACACAAGTGTTTAAAATGTATATTTGTATTTAGGCACGAGGATTGCACAGCACTTCACTTGCAAGTAAAAAGTAATAATATGTGAGCATGGGGAATTTCACTTTATTAATTCACGTGCAGTTGTACTGCGACTCCAATTGAATGATTGATTAGCAATCGAGAATCGGTACAGCTGCATAAAAGCAGCTCGTGGTTGTGTGTTCGGTGAGTGGAGAGAGACATAATAATAATAGTAATAATAATAATCGTTAAAAATATCTGCTCACCGTGTTTTGTCTGTGTAGTCTGTTTTTGTTTGTCTTACAACCTTTTATTTTCTGTCTGTTCATTTATTAAATGCTGAGCGAGACCATTCGCTCAGCTCCACCAAACTCCACCTCTCTGTCGTTTATTTCCTGGTTCCTGTTTCTGGTCTGATGTCCCTACTCCTGCTGTCTTTGTGACACGTGGTGTTAGTAGTGGGATTACCAGCATCTCCTAGATGCAGACCAGAGCAGGAACTGCAGTTTCTTGTTTAAACAAAAAAGCAAAAAAAAAAAAAAAACCAAAAAACTAAAAAAATGGAAGGCTGGAGAGATGGCTGCATGGACCTGGAGGAGCTCCTCAGTGGTCTGGAGGAACAAGGCTGGTGCCTTGCCTGCGGGGTGTACGGGCACGTGGTGGCTGTCTGCCCTTTCCAAGAGGAGTAGGAGGTACCGGCCCAGGAGAGGAAGGTGAGGAGAAGGAGGGGCAGAAAAAATCTACAGCAGCAGCCGTAGCAACAGCAGGAGGAGGTTAGGGATGACAGGGTTTTTTTTTTTTTTTTAAAGAACCTCGTGGCAGAGCTGTGCTCCTGCTGTGGGGTGTATGGGCATACGTTGGCCATCAGCCCCACGCAATGTACAGAGGTGGAAGTAATGCCTGTCTGGGAGGATGGGGGACCGTGAGCGTCTAGCACCCAGATGGGTGGACTGCGGGAAACCAAAGCCCGAGGGACTGCTGTTGCCACCTCTGCCAGCAGAGGAAGAATGCTTGCTGTCCCCATCTCCACCAGCAGAGGGTGAGTGCCTGCTGGTATCACTTCCCCTACCATCACCACCTGGAGGAGAGGAGCAGGTGCTTCCTCTGTCTCCATCACCTTCCCTTGCAAGTGAGGGAGAGCTGCACCAGTCCCCTGCAAGTGAGGTAGAGTCGCACCAGTCCCCTGCAAGTAAGGGAGAGCAGCACCAGTCCCCTGTAATAAGGGTAGACTATACGCCGCTCCCACCTCTGCCGCCAGGAGACTACACGGCGCTCCCACCTCTGTCGCCAGGAGACTATATGCCTCCGCCACCTCCATCAGCAGGAGCAGAGCAGCAGGAGCTTCCTCAGCCTCTGCCACCTACACTGGCAGGAGACTACATGTCTCCGCCACCTCCATTGGCAGGAGCAGAGCAGCAGGAGCTGCCTCTGCCACCTCCACCAGCAGAGGGTGAATGCCTGCTGGGTCCCCGTCCACCAGCAGAGGATGAAGTTCTGCTTGGTCCCTTTCTCCCCTGCAGAGGATGAATGCCCTCTGGTATCACTTCCCCCACCAGCAGAGGATGAATGCCTGCTTGTATCACTTCCCCCACCATCACGAGGAGAGGAGCTGGAGCTGCCTCTGCCTCCATCACCATCAGGGGGAGAGGAGCAGGAGCTGCCTCTCCCTGAACCAGAAGGACAAGGAATAGATGCTGGTGGTCCTCAGCAGCTCCTGCATAGGCTGCTGAGGGAAGCACGGGAAAGAACCGCCTGGCCGCAGTGGCCGAGAAGAGGGCCAACAACAGCATTCTAGCTTGTCCTGACTCCCTGCCTCGCTTTGCCCAAGGATGCCTGCCTTGCTTCGCTCAAGGATGCCTGCCTGGCATCGCCTGGGGTTGCCAGCTGCTCCGCATCGCATGGGGTCACTATTAGTGCTTCGCCAGGGGTCGCAGTCAGCTCTGCTGGGTCGCAGGGGTCAGTGTGGCTGGAGCCCCATCAGAGGGAGCTGCCAGCTATGAAAAAGGGGGGAGAGGTCAGGAGACCATCTTCCCCCGCAGCAATTTCGCTGCAGGAGTTCTGGGGGCTGGAGTCCCCCCAGAGGGAGCTGACCGTTATAAAGTGGGGAGAGGTCAGAAGACCATCTTCCCCCGCAACAGTTTCGCTGCCGGAGATCTTGGGGGAGCTCTGGAGACCACCAAACCCCAGCAGCTTTTCGGCTGCTAGACTTGCCCCGGATGAAGGAGTCTGAGAGCTGTCGGCATGTCTGCTGACAGCCGCACCATTGGAAGCATTTCCACTGCCAGAGGTACAGCGGGAGGAGAGATTTGCCCCACGGTCAGCACGTCTGCTGACAGCATGGCCAGTAGCAGCCTGACTACTGGCAACACTGCCGCCCAGGACTTTGAGCGAGACTTTTGGGATTTTAAGAGGGGAGGTGGCCATTGAAGCCATGTGTGCTTTCCACAAGGGGGGGGGGGGTGGGGGTGGGGTATATGGGGCAATGTGCCTGCCCACGTGTGTATTTTGTGTTATATGTTGTGTGTTAATGTTTGTGTATAGTCATTTGTACACAGGATATAAACGGGTCTGTGTAACACGCAAGTTTAAAATGTATATTTGTATTTAGGCACAAGGATTGCACAGCACTTCACGTAAAAAGTTAAAAGTAAAAAGTAATAATATGTGAGCACGGGGAATTTCACTTTATTAATTCACGTGCAGTTGTACCGCGACTCCAATTGAATGATTGATTAGCAGTCGAGTCACGGTACAGCTGCATAAAAGCAGCATGTTTTTACTCACTCGTGGTTGTGTGTTCGGTGAGTGGAGACGGAGGTAATAAGGATAGTAATAATAATAATTGTTAAAAATATCTGCTCACCGTGTTTTATCTGTATAGTTCGTTTTTGTACACCAGTTTATTTTCTGACTGTTCATTTATTAAATGCAGAGCGAGACCATGCGCTCAGCTCCACCAAACTCCACCTCTCTGTTGTTTATTTTCTGGTTCCTGTTTCTGGTCTGACGTCCCCCACCCATTTCACAAAGGAAATTGACCATTTTGAAAGACAGGTGAATATACTGGAACTATTGTTTCACCAAACTGCTGCTTATATTGTTTGAGACTCTTTTGTGATTATATAATGTGTAGAGTGGAATAATTGTAATATTAATAGCTCCCTGAAGTCACAAGTAGCCTGTTAAAATATTTTATGGATGATTTTAGTGGTTTTACTTGGTGCATAGTTTTAGGTGTTTCTAGAATAGAGTTTGTATTTGAATTGTCTGATGAAAATAAGTTGTAACTGATTGTCTTAGTTTCCTGTAATAAAGAAATTATTTTTTTCCTTGCCTGTTTGTGTGGTTCCTATACACTGAAGGTCTGGTTGGTCTGTACAAAATCCAAAAAAACCTGTGGGCAAAGAGTTATAACACTTCAGCCATCAACACCAGACAGAAAGATATCTACATCATCAGATGGAAAACAATGCAAATGAATGTAGATGCAGATGGATCACATTAGTTTACTGCAAAGCTACGTCTTAGTTGATGCTTATCTTGGCGAGAGCCGAGTTCAAATCAACATGAGGTTCAACATCTACTCTCATGTAATGGAAATCATAAACATAACTAAATAAAACATATTCTTACCTGGAATTAACAGTATAAGAGAGAACCCTGACAATTACCTTTTATTTATTCATATAAGAGACCCAGTGAGCTGTGACACATTGCATTCAGACTCCCTCAAGGATGGTGTAGCAGGGCAGTAGGAGATAGCCCTGCACATTATTAAAAGGGGCTGGGCAAAGCCCTGCTTGTTTATATGTTTTTGGTTGTTGTTATTGTTATTATTATTATGGTTATAGTGATTTATTAGATATGTAAATGATTGTGAAAGCTGTGTTATTGTTTATTTGTATTTATTTAAAAAACATATGTGATGGCACAGTTGTACATCTTGTTTTTATGTTGTTTTGCAGCGTGAGTGGGAAGCCCCATCCATATTAATAAACTCGTGCAGAGGGTGGCCATCTCCCAAATTAATTAAATGATTCATTTTTTGCTAATTGGGAGATGGTCACTTGTATAAAAGCCTCCAGCTCTCTGCATTCAGGGTGGGTGTACAGAGGAGAGTACGGGAGAGCCAATGGCAGAAAGGAAATTTAAACAAAACCTATAGGAACAGTGAAGGTGATTGCCCAGCCTGACCTGTAGTCAGTTTGTGTGCAAGATTTATTTTTGTTTGCCTTTTTATTTTCTCTCTGTGAACAGTGTTTTGTTAAATATGTTTTTTTTTTTTTTTTTTTTTTTTTTTTTGTGATTTAGATAAACTGTGCCACAGCGTCATTTTGCGCCGCAGTATTTCCTTTGTTTTTTGTTCCTGCTTCTGGCCTGACGTCACCACTCAGCTATCCCTATCACAGATAGTTACAACCACAATATACATTTGTGGGATAACTTGGGTGGCAAAATATGTCTGATTTGGCAGTTGATGTCATTCTACAAAATCAACTTTTTTGCACAAATAAAAAGGGCAGTCAACCTCAGGCAATTGTCTCCTAAATACCACATGTGATGTGATTACTGTTGACTTCCACAGTCTCCCTTAAAGTTAACTGCTTGGATTTTTGGCTTATGGTTGAAATGTTGGTGGTGGGCCTAAAAGAGGGGCCCTCATCACAGTCTGAGAATGCGGAGAGCTAGGCCAAGAAAAATTATTTATTTTTAGTAGAGATCACACTTGAATCAGGACAGTGTCTTCAAAAGATTCAGCATTGCTACTGCTGTGGGTGTCAACCTCAATAGCCCTTCAAGGTGCTTTTAAAGCACTCTTTGCTGGGGGTACACTTTTATGTGTAGCATCAACTAGCACTGAGAGAACAGATTCACTAACCCTGGTGTGTCTTTCCCCCAACAAAATCCATTGCACTGGAAATTGAAGATTATTGCAAAGTTAAATGTGTAGGGATGCCTATGTAGAGACAAAAATCTCCACTTGTTTATTTAGCATTTTTTTTAAAAATTTTGCTTTATAGATATTCTATCTTTTCATCCATTACTTGTTCCTACTTCTCTCTCTCCTTGGTAACTGCTACCTGCAGTAAACACATACTCTGTTGTTGAAAGTGAAACTTCCAAATGAAAGAAAAAACACTGTTCTATTGATCCCCATCTCTCCAAACATGTCAGTTACCTTGACAACAAATTCAAGTGCATCTCAAACTTCCTGAATGCAGACAAGCTGATGACATAAGAAAAAACATAGCTCTTCGGGCTGGAATTTGATATGTAAGCTCCATACGAGCCATGAGAATTGTTCCAGCTCCAAAGGGCTTGTTCAGAACTGTTAAGATTCCAGACGAATGTGTCAAAGCTCATTACTGGCTGAAAGCATGCCAGTCAATAGGGCAAGCAACAGCAGAAGAAATTGAATAATGTAAAAGCATGGCTCACAAACAAAGATTATAACAAATGGAAGTGTACAATTGTGTTAGATACAATTATGCTGAGAATGAATGGAGGCATAGCCTTTGCCAAGCTAATTACCTACACTGAAAAGAAAGACACATCATGCTTCATTGTGATAATATTGGTGATGCAAGTAGTTCAGACAGGGAGATATGGTTTCTACTGGCATGTCAACAGTATAATTCTTTAAAACACTAGAATATAATTTGCAGCACATTCACACCTGATCTCTCCACTGACTGCTTCTCTTCAACAGAGCCATATGATGAACGACAATATGTTAACATTATTCAACAAGTTTCATTCAATTTTATTTGTCATGAAACCTGGTATTAAGATTATGTATACAAGTTACTGATAATATCACATTCTGGGGATAATGCCGGTGTCTGTTTGTTCACTCATCCATCCGCTTGTATGTCAATGGACTGTGGACCTGCACATGTACATTTGTATATGGCACGTCTGTATGTGTGGCTGATTTCTGTTGTAACTATTTGTATTTAAAAGCAGGGATTTGTTCATTTTGAGTCTCTTTCATGTTCCCCTCCAAAAGGCAGACAAACCAGCAATGTGAGAAAATGGCTGGACTGGTTATCTGTCCTGATTGGAGGGGAACATAAGAAACATGTACAGAATGTGGCCAGGTTCTAACTTTAAGTGATTTTCCGTGTAACATTTAACAAAGAGTGTGTTTTTTTTTCCTTGGCCTGTGACCATTGAAATATTCACTATGCAATACTCGCCCTATGGTTGAAATGGAAACCCCAGTCACACTTGCAGCCAGTTCACTTTGAATATCTTTGACAGTCAATCTGGATTGTTATTAACCTTCATCATAATTCTTCTTCTTATTCTTGGTGAAAGAACCTTCTTTTTTCCAGACCGAGAGCGTTGTGGCACTACCATGAGTCTTGTTCTATATAATAGAAACAATAGTTGAAATTGGGATATTCAAATGCTTGGAAATCTTCTTGTATCCTTCTCCAGCTTTATGACAATAAATCATGTTCTGCCTAAGGTCTTCAGATAGCTCTTTACTTTTTCCAATATTGATTTATTGGTAATGGCGGCAATCATCCTATGCCTAACCCTTTTATACTCTCTAAGAGTGTTCACCTACAATCCAGTATTTTCTAGATTAGGTTCTGCATTATCATATTGACGTTTCTAGCACTTTGTAGACAATAGTATCATAACATCAAAGGTATGACTACTTTTGAATTAGCATTTTTGGAGTTTTGCAAAAAAAAATTGCTGAAATAAATAATTGTAGCCATCCATTTCTTGTAACTTTTTTTATTCATCCACAAAAGCAAAACTTTTGCTAAAAACTATTTTTCCAAAACTTCTTTGTTTTCGAGAAATTTCTAAAAATGAGAAATTTCAATTGTGGTATGTAAACATTTCACTACAACTGTATGTATCTTATGTGATATCATTGTCATCCATCTATTGCACTTACTACATGCTCTTAATGGACTTTACCCGTATAAGCAAATATGTTTTACTGTAAGTTTAACTGCTCTTAGTCGAACTCGCTCTCAAATGTATTTATTTACACTATTCCTTATTTTGCTCTTATTTGAATTTGATCTTATTTTCCACTGATTTTACTATACTTTATAACTGCTTTTATTTGTACTGTGATATTCTGTAACAACTGTAAGTCATCCTGGATAAGAGTGTCTTCTAAGAAATAAGTAATAATCATAATATATGTATCTATCTAACAGGAGAAGCACTTATCCAATGGTCCTGAAACATTGCCATTCTTATTTTGTACTATTATCCCACTGTCATGAAACGTGGTCATTCTTATTCTGTCACAGACATGATTTCCCTTGTCTGTAGACCAGCGTCAGAAAGTATGTTTAAGTAGTTTTTTATGTTATCAGATTAGTTATAAATTAGAATGTTAAGGGAAAAAGCCGGTATTCATGGGCGGATTGATTTTAAAATATAATTCACAGTTAAGCACTTCAACGATCCAGATGGCATCTATACAAAATAGAAGCTTGCTAGATCTGGAAGCTGATTGGCTGGTCGCACTCCACTGTTTTCTAATATCCCATTGTCATGAAACAGGGTCAGTCTTATTCTGTACTATTTTGTACATGTGTTAATATAGGTCAAGGTCATCAGCTTTTTCATCATACAAATAGTTTCAAGTTTCACAGTTTTACACTGGAAACCTACCTCCGCTTGATCCACATGTTTAATGCTTGTTCTAGTTCTAGAAGGTATCTGTAAGTCAGAACAGTTATTTGTCATTAAAATGAATGCAAAAAGCCATTTTGTTCAAACATTTACTCATATATATTTATATATAAAATAATAATGTATATATATATATATATATATATAGTTCTGTTGTTTATATCTATAGATATATATATATATATAGTCAAAGGACAAAAACACTTGTGAATTCTTTGCAAAACAGAACCTAAAAAAAATAGTCTACTCAAGTAAAACAATAAATATTTTAAATTTGTAATTAATTCTGCCCAGCTGAAGTTCTCAACGGTTGGTTATAATAAATGACTAATAGGTCTATAGAGATGCTATAAGTTAAACAATATCTGAACCATGTTGTTATAATGGATCCAGTCTAAAGCTGCTGTAAGAACTAAAATATTAGACAGGGATTAATTTGACTTTGCCACTTACTCGTGTATGCCACACGGTGGCGCTCGAACACCAAGCAGGCTCTTCATCAAAGTTTTATTGAGCATAGCATTGAAACCGGATATATATCAGATGTATGCAATTTAAAAATTATTTTTTTTATTTTAAATACGTAGGACACCGGTAGCGGTATTTAATGTGTAATGCTATCAAAGCTGTGTTAATAACGTTAAGAAGAAGAAGAAGAAGAAGAAGAAGAAGAAGAAGAAGAAGAAGAAGAAGAAGAAGAAGAAGAAGAAGTGTTTATTATGCTTTCTAGAGATTTTTTTTGCTTGTTTGTTTTGTTTACTGTTTGTATTTATTGTAGCCTACTGTTCACCGTATTAAATGTATCATGCATTGTTTCTCACTATCTTGTAAAGCGCTTTGTGATTGTGGTCCACCATGGAATGCGCTATATAAAAAAAAAATATTGATTGATTACTGACTGAATAGCGTTAATCGTGCATATTTAAGAGTCTATCAGAAACAGTCGAGTGTTCGTTCTTACAAGTGTGCTTTGCCAATATGAAGACGATTCAACTGAACACCATATTCAAAGCATTGAATCTTCGGACAAAGGAAAGTGAGCAACATTTTGTGAAGAAGTTGTTCAAGACCGTAGAACTATATTTAAAAATATTTAAAACAAAGTTAAAATTAAAAATCTTACACAGAACTTCATTAAAAAAATGTAATGTTGTTTATCTAATGCAAGTTATATCACATTAGTTTACTGCAAAGCTACGTCTTAGATGGTGTTTATCTTGGAGAGAGCCGAGTTCAAATCAGCATGAAGTTAAACTCTCGTGTAATGGAAATCACACTAAAACACAGTTATTTTAGGTTATATATAAACTCTATAATGTATTATTATTATTATTATTATTATTATTATTATTATTATTATTATTATTATTATTATTATTATTATTATTATTTTTCACTGCAATGTGTACGTTTCACTGATGACATGGAGTCAGTGTACCTCAGTTTGTTTGTTATTAATATATAATAATAATAATAAATAATAATAATAATAATAATAATAATCTGTTTATTTTACTAAAACTTAATTTGAGTAAATATATAGCAAAAATGTAAAAATATTTTTTAAAAATGATGGTTTCTGAAAAATTATTTTTTCTTTGTTTTTCCTTTGTTCCGGTGACAAGGTCTCAGGCAGGTAGTACTGTAATACTTTTTATTGAAAGCTTCAATCGCATTTTTACATTCCTCCTGTTGTTTTATGGAGTTTTAAATTATTCTGACTAATTCTGGGTCCTGTTACTCCGTTATTTTTCATTTTCCCTAAATCTGTCTTTACCAGGCTTTGAGCTTCTTTGAGCTCCTCTAGAGAAGTCTGCACTGAACAGCCGGCTTCACTTAATTCAAATCATGTGACAAACACAAAGCCAGAGAAGAATATTACAGATAGGGTTTCTGATTTCCGATGCTTTAACCAGACTTCTGCTCGCCTTTAAAAATTCAGTTCGCTTACAATGCAATGGGTACCCATGTTTTCAGATACCCATGCCTACCTGAACCTCAATGTAATTCCTGTCTGCTAGTTTTTAAAACATATATATTGTTTATCATTGGAGCACAACATACCAGTGGTGCTGAGCCAGCTGCCATCAGGGCTTAGTTGTCAGAAGGCCAGGTTTAAAATGCTTGAAGGGTCATGTTTCCCTCCCAGGCCTGTATGTGCACTAGACCTATATATGCAGAAGCAGAAGGATCACTTCACAAGATGCAATGTAGTTGGTGCCCAGGCATCTGTTTCTCAACATATTGGCTGCATTAACAAACTTTTCCAAGAAGAAAGTCTCACAGGTGTTCCTGGTATGGCAATGCTAGCAAAAACCAATTCCAGCAGTCAGGTTTGTGATGACGGATCAAGCCAGCTGGCAGGTACCACGTAGTGTAACAAAATTGAATTCTGCTACAGTGGTCCAGAACCTTGAACGCTGCATGAGACAAACTCAAAGAACGCAACTGGAGATAAGTTGTAGGTCATGCTAGCACATCAGTAAAGAAACACAGCTGGGTTCATAAATATAGTTAAAGAGCAGCAGTGTTTCAACCTGCCGCTGTCAAGCTCACTGGGTTCAATATTAAACCAAAGGCTTCTGAACAGAACAATTAGGATTGCCATAACATGGTGCTTGATATGTGAAAGCTCTAATTAGAAATCCCCCACGGCATTTTTTCTTCCTGTGTATGATGTTATTTGAAAATAAAAGCAAGCCAATTCAGTTGCAAGATTTCCAACCCTTTAAGGACCAGGTTTGTGTTATCAGGCTTATATGGAACTGGGCTTCTAGGACCACAATACAAAACACACTTTGTCTTCTTGACTTGCAGGCAGTGGTGTAATGCTATATTTAGAAGTGAGGGGTTGCTATTCTCTACCAACCCCTCCAAACCATACCACACCTCCGGTTGTTCCAGATGCACGCTATATTCATTTTTTTTTTTTCATTATTAATCTCTCAAGGGGTTCTTATGATTATTGTGTTTTTTGCTTTTTTGTATGGGTTATACACACATATATCTATCTCCATATATTACCAGGAGAAAAACAGTTAAATAATTTACACGTGAAGCACAGAAGCAGCGCACTCCCTGCCCACAGTACTACACCCCTGCTTACAGGGCTTGAAACACATATCATTGCATAAGGAAGGGATTGAATTTCACTTCTTGACAGTTTTTTTTACATTTAATTTCACTGAAAGGGGCATTTACAGCTTGATTTTCAAAAGGGATAGAGAGAAAAACACTCTTGTGACTGTGACTAAGTTGCAATATTTATTTTCAAAAGTTCTATAAGTCAGTGGCGCAATGGAATTTTAGGCTTTGCGCATTTTTGAAAATACACTTGCATTACAGCTTGTTAAGCAATTGAAATTCATAAGTGGTTTTATTTTGAAAATAATTCTTTATTTCTAAAAGGTGCAAAACACCAAAATACACTAGCTAATGAAGACATGCCATCCTCTTGTGTCTTAAACTGTGACCGCTGACAAGGCTTCTGAGCTGTAATCCACAATAGAGAATATCAAAGCGCTTCCAATTCTTCGACTGCAGCATGAGAGGGAAGGGATGAAGAAAAGACGTTAGGTTACTGATGTAACGCCAGTTCCCTGAAAGAGAAGACGACCAACAACCAAAACTTTTAGTATCTACTGAGCATTTTATGTCAGACCTACCGATAGACCTGGGGAGTGATGTCATCGGTCCCGCCTATCAAGGGAATAAATAGTCACTCCGCGGAGATCACATTCTTTTTTGCATTTCAACTTGCAAATGCATGTGATGCAACTTTGCCCGATTTGTTGGTTGTCTTCTCTTTCAGGAAACCAGGATTGCATCCGTAGCCTACCATTCCCTTTCAAATCGAAGACAACCAACAACAATACTTTTAGGAAAGTATATCAAAGAAGTTGCGAGGGAGCGTGCGGGACAGTGTTACATGGTAGAGGAAAGGGGTCATAATGTGTGAATTTTTTATTTATTATTATTATTATTATTATTATTATTATTATTATTATTATTATTATTATTATTATTATTATTATTATTGTATAATCACTTAGATTTTTTATTTATGCAGTGTATTTTAATTGTATATAGTTTTTTTGCACATAATGAGTATTGTGCACCAACATGTTTCTTTTCTTATTACTTTGTGCCCCATCTACCTGTAACAAATATTCTCATGCAAACACAGGCTATGGAATCCTTGCGTACAACAAATGAATCCCCTCATTAAGGCGAGCTAAAGCACCTGCAGGACTGTCTATTACCTGTGTATTTAACTTTTTTTTTTTGGGGGGGGGGCGATTCGACTTTCTCTGCAGTTAAGCAGTCACTGCCCCTCCCCTTTTACATTTTTTGTTACAGTACTGCCTGCTGCTGCTCTGCATCTGCCCTGCTGCTGTTGGTTCGTATTGCCCCCTAGTGGCAAAGCATTTTTGCTCCTGTGAAACTATTTTTTAAACTGTCTGGAGGATGTCCTTTCTAGGATGATTTCAAAAACAATTTTCAAAAACATGCTGCCAAGAAATGAGCACCTGGGGACACTAAATCAATATGGACATGACATGGGGATATAGGGATATGCAGATATACACCGAGGGCACCGCTGTGGGGACTGTTTGAGCACCAAGGGCACAAAGCACTGAGGCGCCGAGGCTCTGGTGCACAAAGGGCAAAGAAGCACTGAGGCTCAGAGGCACTGATGCCAGGATCATCCAAGCACCGAGGGTGCCGAAGCACAGAGGCACCAAGACTCTTGAGCAATGAGAGCCTCAAGGCACAGAGGGCACTGATACAGGGAGTGTCTAAGCACCAAAGGCGCCGATGTTTAAGAACCGAGGGCACTGAAGCACAGAGACACAGAGGGCACCAAGGATACTGAGGGCAGCGAGCAATGAGGGCAAATGCACTGAGGGTACTGGGCCGGGTGTCTAGTCTGGACCGCATGCAGTCACATAACAGGGGTAGCGCGTAGCTTGCAGGATTGTGGAGCACTGCCTACAGACAGAGAAAAAGAAAGAGACTGTTTTTTAAAATTATTTTAAGACCCAACTCACAAGGTGGGTCGGTCAAAGTATCCGTGGAATCTTCTCTAACTGGAATCAGGCCCAGTGGAGGAAGCACACATTGCTGTTGTTTTTTTTTTTTTTTTTTTTTTTTTCAAAATGCAAAGCAGTGGAGACATTACACACACACACACACACACACACAGCAAAAGCTGAAGGGTAGAGTTTTTTGGGGCCACGTCCACTGTGTGGGCAAGCCGATTCAGGCCAATTCAGTTTTTAAACAGAGTACAGTTACTCAGGGTTTATAGTTCACTCTTCAGAAGCCGAGTTTCTGATTCCAGGGAAGTGGCAAGCCAACTTCCAGCTATAAATTGCAAGGGAACTACCAAAAGATTCATAGTGAGAGCTCTTTCAAAAAGACTCAGTCATGCAACTGGAAAGGTTAGTTTATACCTACCTTACCTACCTGCTTGTGAGAAGCAAAAGATATCTCCGCGGAGTGACTTCACTCCTTGGAGGGTCCTCGGCAGAAATTACATAAAATGTTCAGTAAATACCTATCCTGTGGCAGGCATATCCCAAAAGTATTGCTAATGATCGTCTTTTAGGGAACTGGGGTTACACATCCGTAACCTATTGTTTTTTCTTCATCCAGAATTGGAAGCGTTGTAGATTGCAGCTCAGTAGCCCTGTCATATTAAGACACGAGAGGATAGCATTTCTTAATTATATCATATATAAGTGTATTTTGGTGTTTTGCATATCGTAAAAGTATTGTTGTTTGTCATTTTCGAATTACACTAAACCCAGAATATTTTGTTCCTGACATTTCTAGATCTAACTATAAAAAAAGTTCCATTTCAATTCAAAGACGACCACCAATGACATTGCGTATGGTATATGCCTGTCCATTGAGTAGGTATTGCTGAGATCTCTATACCAGAGCTGCCGATTGGCCCCTTCCTGGGATGAAGCACTCAGTCCCAGCCACGAGGGGATAAAAATGTCATTCCAAGGAAGCCATTTCTCATTTTCCTTCTCAAGACGGTACGGTAAGACCTCTGTGTTGATCTGAGCGTGTTAATAGAAAAGAGCTTCCCAAGTCGATAGTATTTCCCTTGCATTCGTGGGTGTGCGCAAGATGTTCACACTTTAACCAGTGCTTGAGCTTATAGCAAGTGCCCCCCAATTGTCTTGCTCGGTTTTGGCACTTGTAGGACGCACTGCAGCCTTCCTGCAGGTCCCCTGAACTCCAGCAGCAGAACCACGCAGGTCTGTTTTCCAGATGCAGGCGATGGCTCCTTGCCCTCAGAAGATCCCAGCCTTCCTAGATTTCATGGAGGAGGTACTCTCGTCCTGGGATCATTCGTCCTCAGGTCCTAGCATGATAAAGCAGGTGGCACCGCTTGCCTCTCTAGAAGGCACAGAAAAGCTTGTCATAGCGAGGTTCCCTAGTTAAGGCCCCGCTGGTGGGTGGGTGGCCGGAGCCTGGCTAGCTTGATTGTGGCTTGTATACAGCTGTGGCTGTCACAAGCCAGAGTTCCTGTTGCGGATAAGGCTACACTGCTAGAAGTGCCAATATCCCCAGGAAATCCTTTAGGCCAGCCGTGAAGGAGATTTACAGAGATCACCTTGCAGGTGGCCGCATTGCTCCCTCTCTGCTGCGTGGGTCAGGTCGAACAGCTGGCAAGCTCCTTAGATGCGGACTGTCACCAGGACAGTTCCACTCCCCACGGCTTTGCTGGGTGACCTAAGCCACTGCCTACAGGGCACACCAGCAGCATACAACCGGGTCCACTCAGCAGGCAGAGGGAACGCAGGACATAGCCAGTCCACATACCAGCGTCACAGGAGGCGTTTTTAGGGCCAGCGACATAAACAGCCATCCCAAACTGTTCCACCTCAGCCTCAGCAGCCCGAGCAGGGCCCCTTAAGGCTGACGGCCTCAGACCCCCTTTTTGGCACAACAGCTGCAGTACTGGCACTCTTGCACCTCAGACTCCTGGGTGCTTGAGTTCCACTTGGGACCTGTAGTAGGTATCTGAAAGGACTCGACACAGGAAACCAGGAGCAGTGGGAGTCTCTTGGTTGCAGACGTTGGTAAGAGTAGATATTGAAGATATCAAACAACAATACACTAAAAGGTGAGGGGAGTTCAGATAACTGACAAAAACACTTAATAAAACATTAAATCGCGAGCTTGGGACTTACCAGCATAATGCATGTGGCCAACAGAGCTGGGTTAGGGTTAGGGTGGGTGGTTAGGAGCTGTGAGTTCAGGTCTCAACTCTATAGATAGCATACAACAGGAAAATGAAAACCATGGGCAGTTTCTGAAAACAAACAATGCTATTCAGAAGTTGGCAATGGCTGAACAAATGACTGGTAAAACACTAGACATTACAGCAAATGTCATGCAAGAGATAGCTGAGGTAATAATTGAGGATGTTAATTTGACAACAAGGGAAGAGAGAGGCTAAGGGATGCAAGCAGCTTTATGGGATGTAATAATAACTGTCCGAGATTTGCATTATGGGATGATAGGTGTGACTTGAAAAAGACAGACATTACATAGTTTAGCTAAAACCGGATATCCAGAATATCCAGAGTTTCAGGATAATATGGTGATACGCACAGAGCAATGTGATGAAGGTATTTGTTTTATTTTAGTAGTGCCACATACCACGAGTCTGGACCACCACAGTACTGGAATAAGGGTAAGTAGCATAGGGGTAGTAATTGGAACATGGGTTATAGTCCCAAAAATAACATGGGTTGGTCAGCGTGCCCGAAATGCCACCTTGTACTTTAAAGCTACTGAGTGTTTTGAATTTGTTGATTCTATTATGTGTGACCATGCTGGCAGCAGTAACCTATCAATGCAAATGATGGAAGCAACAGTACACCCAAAGTTAGGGTACGAGAGGTGCGCCCTGATGAGGAATGGGACATGACGCGTGGTAACCTCCGTATCAAGTATGATGGTGGGAAGTAGCAGACAGGTATGCCGTCGGCTGTGTATTTTGACCCACAGGCTGTTGTGACTGTGGGACACCTGAGCATGCACATCACTCCACTTATTAACATCACAAGCACCATCGAGGATGCTGAAGAATGGATGAAGTCAATTAATCATACAGGTATGCTGATGGCGTTGACATACATTAACAGGCAGCTTATGGACGTCCATTCAAGGGTAGTGGTGGCTCAAGTTCAGGCGTCGCTGGCGGGCAACACTGGTCAACTGATATTAGCAAACACACGGTCATGTGGGCGGGGTATCCTATGTGGATTAGCTGGAGAAAGTGATGGAGTGAACTGGGCTGACTGGTGGAATGTGGCAGGACATGTGTCCTCACTTATTTCGTTATTAGTGCTGCTTATTACTGTGTTACTGTTCTGCTATTTGAAATGTGTGCTTAAGAAACAATATAAATTAATTACAGGGCTGGCCAATGAAGAATTGTGCTCCAGCATTCGGGGTTAGGAACCACTGAAACAGGACGACGCAACTCAGGTTTACTGGGTTGAACCTCAATTGAGGAAAATAAAGTTCAAAGGAGGGACTGTGGAGGTGGAATTTATACTTTCAGAATATTTGTGTATGAAGTAGGGTTTTAGGTCAGTCAAGGGTTAATGTGTAGTTGAGAATGCATATGCCTCTATGTTATCAGCTGCAATGGAAATTGTGCTAAATTATGTGTACTTGGCTGTTGCTTTCAGGCCCTAGCTTATGCCACGGCAGGAAAAGGCTAAACAACAGGTGTACGTGCTCACCTGCACATAGTGTAGTGAACAGGAACTAGATAGGGAAAAAGGCTAAACCACAGATGTACATGCTCAGCTGCAAATAATGTTAAGTTGTTCAGGGTGAGGAAGGCAAAGTATAAGTAAAACAACCCCTGATATGGAAACCTCCTGAACCGTCTATGTGACTGTCACTTAGACGGCCGGAGTGGGTGAAGCAGGAAATAAAACGACAGAGAGGTGGAGTTTGGTGGAGCTGAGCGAATTGTCTCGCTCAGCATTTAATGAATGAACAGACACAGAAAATAAACGGTTGCAACAAACAAAAACAGGACATGGCACATTCGCCAAAATAAACAGACAAAGAAAACGGACTAACACTAAACAAAACACAGTGAGCAGATATTTTACTTCTATTATTTATGATCACAATTATTAGCTCCGTCTCCTATCCCGTTCTCCACTCGAGCACACAACCCCGAGTATGTGAAAACATGCTGTGTTTATGCAGCTGTACCGAGACTCAACTGCTAATCAATCATTCAATTGGAGTCGTGGTACAACTGCACTTGAATTAATAAAGTGCAATTCCTCATGCTCACATTTTTTACTTGCACGTGAAGTGCTGTGCAATCCTCGTGCCTAAATACAAATATACATTTTAAACACTTGTGTTACACAGACCCGTTTATATCCCATGTACCAGTGACTATGCACCCACATTTAACACACCACACGCAACATAAAACACAAAAGACACACAGGTGCAGGCACTTTGCCACATATACCTCACCCCCACCCCCCGGCAAAGCACACATGGCATCAATGGCCACCTCCCCCCTTAAAATCCCACAAGTCTCGCTCGAAGTCCTGGGCCAAGAACAGGGCCTTTAATGGGTTGATGGGCAGCGATATTGCCAGTAGCCAGGCTGCTACTGGCCATGCTGTCAGCAGACATACTGACAGTGGGGCGAATCTCTTCTCCTGCTATACCACTGGCAGCGGAAATGCTGCCAATGGTGCGGCTGTCAGCAGACGTGCTGACAGCTCCCAGACTGACTCCTTCAGCCAGGGCAAGTCCAGCAGCAGAAAAGCTGCTGGAGTTGGTGGTCTCCAGACCTCCCCTAAGATCTTCGGCAGCGAAACTGCTGCTGGGGAAGGTGGTCTCCTGATCTCTCCCTCCTTTATTGCCGGCAGCTCCCTCTGGGGGAACTCCAGCCCCCAGATCTCATGTAGCAAAATTGCTGCGGGGAAAGTTGGTCTCCTGACCTCTACCCCCTTTTTCATAGCCGGCAGCTCCCTCTGGTGGGGCTCTGGCCACACTGACCCCTGCGGCCAAGCAGAGCTGACTGCAACCCCTGGCGAAGGAGTTGGCTTCCTTGGGATGACAGTTTTATCCCCTCGGTGGACGGGACCGAGTGCATTATCCCAGGAAGGGGCCTATCGGTAGCTCTCGTATAGAGAGCTCAGTGATACCTATCCAATGGGCAGACATATCCCATACCGGTCGGTACATAATGTCATTGGTGGTCGTCTTCTCTTTTACGGAACCAGGGTTACGTTAAGTAACCTAATGTTGTGCGAGATACAGCTTGGATATAGGCACTATAACAGAGCTGTGTGATCTACTTAAGTTTGATTTAGAATCACAAACAGCCTGCAATCAAGCTATACCTGTACCTGTAAAGGTTACAGTAGCCATTTATTTTCATGCAACGGGTGCCATCCAGACAACGGCTCAGGACAGATGAGATGAGATCAGGCATCTGTCAGTCTTCTATGTCAAAGATACTGACTGATGTCACAGATGCACTTTTTCTTAGGGCAACGGTATATACTATTTCCAATTGGGAATGTTGAACAATAGAACCAAACATAAATATTTTCAGTTGTCTGGCTTCCCAAATGTGATACATGGAATATATTGCACAGATGTTGCAATATCCCCAGATTAAAGTAATGAAAACGTCATCATTCTTTAACTGTGAAAGTTTTATGTGATGCTCAATGTATTATCACAATGTATTATTGCTAAGTACCCTGGCTCATACCACGACTCATTTATCGTGAAGAACAGTGCTGTGTTCAGAGAATTCAAACTCGGCCTTATAAGAGGGGGCTGTCTAATTTTATTAATACATAATAAGCTGTGGCGGAGTGTCCCGCCTCTTTATGTTTATTAGTGTTTTATGTTGTATGCAGTGTGTTAATGTTGGTGTTTATGTATAAAATACACATGATATAAATATGGGCTATGAGCACAAGTGTTTAAAATGTATATTTGTATTTAGGCACGAAGATTGCACAGCACTTCACATGCAGGTAAAATGTAATATGTGAGTATGAGGAATTACACTTAATTCACATGTAGTTTGTACCGAGACTCTAATTGAATGATTGATTAGCAATCGAGTCTTGGTACAGCTTCATAAAAGCAACATGTATTCACTTACTCAGGGTTGTGTATTCAGGAAGTGGAGAACAGTTGAGAGAGAGGAGAGTTAGTTTAAATATTTAAGCAATTGCTACAGCGTGCAGCTAAAAAGCAGCACGGTACTTGTTTGTCTGTTCGTCCACTGTCTTGTTTAGTGTTGTCCATTTTTTTTACCTTTTTATTTTGGCCGCAAGTGCCGTGTCCTATTTTGGTGCACTGTTTTTGTTTAAATGTTTATTATTATTATTATTATTATTATTATTATTATTATTATTATTATTATTATTATTATTATTATTATTATTAGTCATTGTGTCTCTGTTTTCATCTGCCAGACCTTGTTGTGGAGTGTGTTTCTGGTCTCATGTCACCCCTGCAAAGCCATCCTGTTCACATAAGCATATGACCATTCTAAAACATATGCAACAAACACATATTAATGTTTAACATTTTTATTATGATTTTTCATAAACATTCAGATATTGCATGTAAAGAATATGGATATTGCATCACAGACGGTTGACGGTTATTTTTCAGATTGAGGCACAGCATCAGTGGTGGAGGAATAGCTGGTGTAGCCAATGCATTTGCACATGGGCCCACACAATATGGGGCCACAGCAGGCAAACTCAAAAGTTGAAATCATTATATAATCAATGTATTAATTTTCAGGGCCATCCAGCTCGTGACTGTTCACGTGTATTCACTCATTCGTTCATTCTGCAGGTCCCGGCTGTTCTCCTTTTTGTAGTTCTGAGAGGGTCTTAGGACTTGATGCAAAATTAAAACACGTCACACAGGTGCAATACAGTCAACTGCACACCATAGGAGAGAATGAGTGAAGACAGCTTGAATCCCTTTTGCGATTTTACACCACATACAGTCTGATTTATTTTGTGATTTCCAATAGTATATTTTCAATTGTAAATTCATGCCTTTCAAAACACAAAAGTGGAGTACAAAAGTATAAATTGAAGGGGGCCCCTAAAAAATCTACACATTCTGTTTCTCCAACACTGCACGGCATAGCTAGATGCAGTAACAAACGCAGCTTTAGATGATTAACATATTTGGCTCAGGATCTCGCCTTCAGGAGCCACCCTCAATTGTCAACCAAGGCCAGGGGATGGAGGACCATTAATGCCCAGAAAGAAAACACAGTTGCAAAGAGGCAATGCGATGGTGGGGAAGAAAGACATTCAGAACATTTCATGTAAGGTCTGTATAGTAATGGGTAGCCAACAAGTTTTAAGGTAGCAGGCTGAACCTCACACTTAGAATTATAGCAAGCCTTCAATAAACTGGAATACCACGAAGCCTGTTAATTGTATTTATTGCTTTCTGTTTCTGACCTGACGAGACACTGTGATGAGTGAAGCAGAATTAAGTTAATAACAGGAAAGCGACAGGCATGATTGACACATGTTTCAGTTGCTGGGTTTTTCTGTCTTTGAATAAATCAGTCTGGCTGCATTTGGTCAACTGCTGGCAATGAACACATTTAAAATGATGGCATTAACTAGCAAAGCTCCTGCAACCTGTTGTATAATTAATAGGTTTCAAGATGTTTTGAGTCAGCTCAAAACATTTAAAAAGGTGAGATATTTTTTTCAATATTTTGTGAAAAATAAATGTTGAAAAGGTGCAAACAAAAATATGAGCAGCTTTGTCTAGAGAAGAACCCCTGGACCATATCTGTACTATCGTTTCATAGGTGTCACATTGCCCTACATTTTTTTTAATTAAATTAAAAAGCCATGAATTATTTTAACTATTATTTTTATTCAAGCTGTGGGAAAGAAGTGGAACCAAAATAAGTGAAATGTCAGATAGGCTTTAAGTTCACATTAATAGGCTACTTCATCTCACTTCAATCTGGGAAGCTGTCTCCTGTGTATTCTGTACCAGCCTGGTGAGTCTTAAAGGTCATTTCTTTACTGTGGCACTTGTGATTTAAATATTTTTAGAATACACATGACATGCAACGTTGACTTAGAATGGTACATTTATCACATGGACAGTTCTTTTTATTTTGTTGTTCTGCCTCTGTGTTTGCCACCTGGCATTTGCTATTGGGGTCCAAAAGCATTCTAGACAATTATGCTAGTGCTTTTTATACAAGTCTCCTATAGTGTTGAAATCAGAAAAGGTTGAGAGAGAAAGCTGAGACTCAACATATATTCCAGTAGATCTTGATCAAGATCCACTGGAGACTAGGATAATGAACTAGCTAAAAGCATCATTTAGCTTATCTCAAGACTCTCTACAGGTCCATTTGGTTCCAAAGAACCCGAACGAGTGAAAATCAACGGAAATCTACCCAAAGAAAGTATATCGGTAACAAACCTCCCAGCTGACATAACAGCTGTCAGTATGACTAAAGAGGTGATATGTATCTACAGTGTCTACTGAAGAGTCGAGATTTATTGAACAAGAAATGACAACCGTTTAATGAAAATTGGATAAAAGCTATTTAAGATGTCGTTATTAACTCGAATGAGGTGTTTGTATCATAGTAAAGCATATTAAAATAATCTGAAGGAGGTGGTACAGTGTCTTGTGAAAATTAACCTTTGTGTAGGTTTTTGAGAAGAAAACCGTTCCCTTATAATATGTACAATGTAATCTTGCAATGCAATTTTGCCCATTATTTCCCCATGGTTACACTATTTAATGTGCTTTCATACCTCTGTGCTTTGCCATGCTTACGTGTGCTTTAACATGTTTCAACGGTGCTTTATTAAACGTTGCAATGCTTTACTATAGTGAACATTTTATAAAGGTTGAAGAGCATAGACAGCAGCGCTTTACAAGGCAATCTGAAACTGGTGCTTTCAGTTTGGTCTACTGCCAAGACTGCTGTGGCCACTGACTGTGTACGAGGTTTCTTTGACAACAGTTGAGAAACTGGAAGCTTTAATCAGTTTATACGTCAGGAAATGGTTTGGAGTTCCACACTGCCTCAGCAGAGTGGGACTTTATGGTAAAGGAATACTGCAGCTACCAATCACTGCTCTAACCGAGGAGTTTAAGTGTGCCAAAGTCCGACTGAAAATTACATTAGTAGATTCACGTGACAAAAGGAAGGCAGCACCTGTGTTGAAAACTGGAAGAAAATGGGCGGCAAAGAAAGCTATGGAAGATGCTTAGGCTGTCCTTTGAAATATTATGGGGGAAGTTCCGCATGGAAAAGGAGGTTTTGGTCTCAGTTCAGCTCCTCCTGCATGGCATAAGGCAACCCCAGCTCAACAGAGGAAGCTGGTATTCTAATAACGAAATAAGTGAGGACACATGTCCTGCCACATTCCACCAGTCAGCCCAGTCCACTCCATCACTTTCTCCAGCTAATCCACATAGGATACCCTGCCTCCATGACTGGGCATTTGCTAATATAAGTTGACCAGTGTTGCCCGCCAGCGACGCCTGAACTCGATCCACCACTACCCTTGAATGGACGTCCATAAGCTGCCTGTTAATGTGTGCCAATGCCATCAGCATACCTGTATGATTAATTGACTTCATCCATTCTTCAGCATCCTCGATGGTGCTTGTGATGTTAATAAGTGGAGTGGGGTGCATGCTCAGGTGTCCCACAGTCACAACAGCCCATGGGTGAAAACACATGGCCGGCGACATAGGGCATACCTGGCTGCTACTTCCCACCATTATACTTGATATGGAGGTTACCACCCACCATGTCCCATTCCTCATCTGGGCGCACCTCTCGTACCCTAACTTCTGGTGTACCGTTGCTTCCATCATTTGCATTGACAGGTTAGCGCTGCCAGCATGGTCAGACAGAATAGCATCACCAAATTCAAAACACTCAGTAGCTTTGAAGTACAAGGTGGCATTTCGGGCACGCTGACCAACCCATGTCATTTTTGGGACTATAACCCATGTTCCAATTACTACCCCTATGCTACTTACCCTTATTCCAGTATTCCAGGTCCAGGTGGACCAGACTAGTGGTATGTGGTACTACTAAAATAAAACAAATACCTTCATCACATTGCTCTGTGCATATCACCATATTATCCTGAAACTCTGGATATTCTGGATTACAGATATTCTGGCCGTTTCCCAGACAAAGCAGGGAGAATGGATGAAATGGGAAAGTGTAGAACAACACAAGATCGGCTGGCAAGACCTATGTACAATAGAACAGAGCAAGATCAGTTTCCTCATCAAATCAACATATGATGTTCTCACATCACCACAAAATCTAAACCTCTGGGTGGGTGAGGATCCCTCATGTCCTTTGTTTTCATCACCTGCAACATTAAGGCACATTTTGACAGGATGTAAGGTGGGTCTTAGCCAAGGACGGTTTACTTGGCGCCATGACCAGGTGCTGCAATGTTTGGCCTTAGCATTGGAAGACAAGCATAACCTGACCAAAGCATTATACACAAAAGACAACATTCCTTCGTCCAAAAGAGCAACCACCAAGAAAAAGTGTTAAAACCAAGCCTTGCCAGGACAACTGGAAGCTGCTAGAGACTGGAAGATGTTGGCAGATGTTAGTCAACGGCTTATTTTTCCACCTGAAATTGCCACGACTAACCTTCGACCAGACATTGTCTTGTGGTCTGGATCAGCACGCCTTGTTCATCTGGTAAAGTTAACACTTCGGTATGCTCAACTAGCTGCTGAAACGGAACAGCGAGGATGGAGAGTCCGAGTTTACCCAGTGGAGGTAGGTTGTCGAGGATTTGTGGCACTCTCTGCAACCAGGTTCTCAGAGATGTCGGGTTCAGGGGCCAAGAGTTGCATCACACAATGAAGAACTTATCTGAAGCAGCAGAAAGGAGCAGCAACTGACTGTGGTTGAGACAGAAAGATTCTGGATGGGGATCTCAAGCACAATAGAAAGAAAGCAACGCTGATGTACAGATAACTAAGCTAGGCTGAGGTGAGTTTGGGATGGAGGGGGGTGATGCTGGGACACCAGAATCACTGTTGAGCCCTCTTGAGGTGTTGTGGGCTAGTCGACAAAACACTGAAGATGGAAGGTGCCCACAGAAGATCCCAGAGATGTACCCTACTTAGCTCAATCCAGACAGTTGTCATGCTGATGCACTGGGGAGACCGCACTGGGCTGATCCCTGGAGTCAGCATCGCAGCCGTTGTGTGTGCTGATGTGCTGGGGAGGCAAAATGAGCTGATCCCTGGAGCCAGCATTACATTTCAGCAAACACCAGACAGAAGGATATCTACATCATGAGATGGAAAACAACGCAAATGGATGGAGATGCAGATGGATCACATTAGTTTACTGCAAAGCTACGTCTTAGTTGGTGCTTATCTTGGCAAGAGCCGAGTTCAAATCAGCATGAAGTTTAACATCTACTCTCTTACACATCTTTTCTCCTTTAATTGCACATATGTTACAACATACATGTTTATTATTTGCCGTGGTTACTGAAGAAATAACTGATTTTCTTTTATTCATATTTCAGCCTCCCTACTTCAAAAGACCAGGAAACAACACAGAGGCACTGAGAACCTGGACTCACAGACATAACAGAAGAGTCCAAGTGATTTTGCAATGGCTTTTGGAATTTAGAGTTGTCATAAAAGTAATAAACAAATAAATAAACTCATACTGCAAGTGCAATTAAAAAAAAATAAAAAATAACACCTAGTCTGCAATGTATTTCAAACGATGTGGTTATTTGACATGTCATGTGATCCAGTCTCCCTATACTGTATACAATGTAGGAGAGCTCTCAATGATTCACGAGGGTCCTGGTTGCAGGTCTGTCAATGCAGTGTCTGCATTGATCAACATGTCCATGGAAACTGTCTCCTGGGTGTTCCTGGAATGGCAACATCTGGAGAAACCCATCATTAGAAATTCTGTGCTTGGATGACATATTCCACCCACTGTTACAAAGAATCCTAATCAGGGTTTAAAATCCATCTCCTTACCTCTTATTAACAAAATTATCAACCCCTTTTCTTCTTTATGAAGATCTCTGCTCCTACCATCTACTTCCATGTAACTTATATATTTAAAAGACAACACTATAAATTAAAAGTTAGCTTAATCCCTCCAATCGCTGCAATGAGACCGGATGACCATGGTACTGGGGTGCAGCACGTTATCCTTTATCTTGGATATATTTGCATATCTACAACTGAAGTAATTATTAAAGAGCGAAAAGCTAGTCAGCATGTTAACCAGTAATAATATGAAAGTGTAGTATACATTAGCTATGTTTCCCTACACGGGAGAGAATGTTTATGGAGTATTATGATCTCCAAACCCCCCCCTACTTCTAAGAAGTACATGTTTAGTTTTGACACCATACCACTAGCCATACCAATCTAAATAAAAGCCCAGTTGCAGTTTTATGAATAGATTCCCCCTCCTGGATTTCACAGTTTAGTTAAGCTAAGTGACAGTTTAAGACAACCACTACATTTTACAAAATTCTAATACAAAATAAAAACAACCAAACAAAGTCAGATGATTCATTTAAATTAACTAAAATTATTAAAACAAACACACACACACACACACACACACACACACAAAAACAGTTTCCCAATGTGGTGATTGTTTTGTTTTCCAGAAACATAAAACAATTTTACAAGTGTGAATACAAAATGTTGGATTTGTTTTTAAATATGTATGCTTGTATGTATGTAGAACAGTTTAGTCTGTATTACTGTAGTAGCCCAACAGTTTAAAATTTTATTTTGTCATTTTCATCAAATAACATAGCTTTGTTAAGACAGTTACACCAAAATTATATTTCCACCATTTTTTTAAAAAGCAAAATCACACAGGTTATGTTACATAACTAATAACAAAGAATGTATGCAGGCATTTGAGTCCTTCAATTAATCTTACACATTTTACTTGTTTGTAACATAACTGCAGAGATTTTTTAAACAAAGTAATTGAGCTTATTGCATTTCAGCATAAAGACCTTACTAAATATTATCTACATTTCTATGATTGTGATGCAACCATCTGTATATTATTCTACATATTAAGATTAACAATACCATGCATTCAAAATTTACATAGAATGTAGGGTATAAATAAGAATTAAACTGATATGCAGTTGTCCATTTGTTAACTTACATGTTAATAAGACTCTTACTATCAAACAGATTGCAATATTATGATTTTTAATTGTTTTAAGAAAATAACATTTATTAATAAGGGTAAGTAGCATAGGGGTAGTAATTGGAACCTGGGTTATAGTTCCAAAAATAACGTGGTTGGTCAGCGTGGCCAAAATTCCATCCTGTACTTCAAAGCCACTGAGTGTTTTGAATTTGTGGATGCTATTCTGTGTGACCATGCTGGCAGCACTAACCTATCAATGCAAATAGCTTCCAAATGTCAGGCTCTGAAATACCCAGGGGGTAATGCAGGCATTACGTTCTTCCCTCCCAAGCACCTCTTCTGACTTCTCCTCTTTTGACAGCCCCACCATTTCAATGTCTGGTATTGGCTTGCTCGAATACTGAATACAGACATAGAATTTATAGCTGAATTTCAACAAGACAAATAATTGTCAAGCAATGACATTTATTAGAATTTATATATATATATATATATATATATATATATATATATATATATATATATATATATATATATATATATATATATATATATATATATATATATATACAAAAAGTGCCGACAAAAAGTTTGTGAACCCCAATGATAATTATGGAAATTCTACAGTTTTACCATGAAAGCCTGCTTGAATCAAAACGAGTCTTTTCTTAAATATCCAATATGGTTTATATTAACCAATTCCATGTCTTTTGAAAGAAAATTAAGTATGAATTAGACATACAATGAGTAATTAATATTGTGAAAAAGTAAGTGAAACCCTGATTTTATCAGCTCAGTTGAGGTGATAATTAGAATCAGGTGTTTAAATAATTAGGTAGGTCTTTAGGGGTGAGTTTGGGAAGCCCCGCCCTGTATAAAGATGAGAAACTTTGTGAAGTTTGGTCTTCACCATACAGGTGTGTGGAAACACATCATGCCACAATCAAAAGAAATATCTGTGGACCTCAGAAAAACAGTTATTGATGCTCATCAGTCTAGAAAGGGTTACAAAACCATTATTAAAGATTTGGAGCTCCACCAATCCAATGCCAGACAGACAGTCTACAAATGGAGAAAGTTCAAGACCACAGTCACTCTACCCAGGAGCAGTCGTCCTACCAAAATATCTCCAAGAACAAACAAGAAAATCATCAAGGAAGTCACAAAGAACCCCAGGGTAACATCCAAGGATCTGCAGGCCACTTTGGCTAATGTGAGTGTTCATGATTCAACTATCAGAAAAAGATGGAAGGATAGTCAGGAGGAAACCCCTGCTCTCTAAAAAGAACATTGCTGCCCGACTGAAGTTCGCCAAAAAGCACATAGATAATCCACAAGAATTCTGGAACAATGTTCTCTGGACAGACAAATCAAAGGTAGAACTTTTTTGGCCTCAATGAGAAATGTTGGATTCCAAATGTTCGCTCAATTACAGTACGAGCACATTTAAAGGTATGATTATACTTTCGGTAGGGGTCGTGGGGTTGAGCAGCGGACTCAATAGCCACCGCTTTAGTGAGAATACTCGTTGTCAACCGGCCTCACAGACTCACACTGCTGAAACGCAGCTGCCAAATGCGAATTTGCGAGGATAAACGAGTCATGAGCGGAGCAATGATAGTCTTCATACACATTTGAGATGTAATTGTTTGCATCACAGATCACACATTACTTGCACAGTGACAGAATAGGTCCCCTTAAGATTTATATAGAAGTGCCTACAGGCAAACAGTGTGCTCTCTGCATGTTTCCTCCCAGGTTAGCCTGAAGCAGTTGGCAGATGTCAATGTTTGTTTGTCTGTAGAAGCAAAATTGTTGTATACATTGTGTTTCAGACAGACTCAGAGAAGACAGATGACTTTGAAATACTTGGGGACGTCTCCTCATCCACTTTTTGATTAATAATAATAATAATAATAATAATAAGAAGAAGAAGAAGAAGAAGAAGAAGAAGAAGAAGAAGAAGAAGAAGAAGAAGAAGAAGAAGAAGAAGAAGAAGAAATGTAGGTAGGCCTGTTTTTTTATTTTCAAACACTTTTTTTTTTTTTAATCCAAGGTGCGTCACGCTGTTGAATATACATTGCTCAAATGCGAAATGCATCCAAACTCACAGTAAACTAGTAAACACATAAAAAGCTGTAATTAAAATTTCCTTTGACTGTCGTGTAATGGTAATTGAAACAAAATTACACAAAAAAGCACATGAAACAAATTCATAAGGAAACGAACAAAACTGATATATACAACATTCAAGCCACACATTGTAAACTTTGGTTGCTTTTTTGAAAGGAGAATCCACCCATAACCAATACATCATCAGCAAGCGCATAAAAGGTCTGTGTACTATTCATTCTTATCGCTTCAGCTGCTCAGTCAAGCGCTGGGAGGCCGAAACAGGAGTTGACCACTTAGAGCCTGGAGGGAGGGCTGCCCTCAGCCATGGATTTCCTGAGGTTTTCCCCTAAAATAAAATTTAAAATATGTGAGTAGGGGTTTTTTCCTTACCTGAGTGCTGAGTGGTTCATATTTAGTAGTTCTGCGGGGTGCGTGGTCGGGTTTGTGAGGCTCGGCTTTTTCCCTCGGTGCAGTCATGCTCTGGGGGACGGGCCGAATCTCAGCTGCTGATTTTCATTAAATTCAATATTTGGGGGCTAGGTGGCAGAGTGCCACTGTGGAGAGCGTTAAATATTTTTCATTATTCATTCGTGGTTTGGCGGCCTCGTCATTTCGGGGAGAGGTGGCTACAGCCACTTCTTATCTGTGGCACTGGGATGCATGTATCTGTTCATGTATTTCTAGCTGGCCTCGCGCAGGTAGTCATCAGGTACCCGCGGAAAAGACTTCCGACCAAATTTCCATTTCACTCGGGCCCTGAGCACCCTTCACAGTAATAAATCATCTGCAATTGCAATCGCTGTCATCATCATTCATTCACTGCCATTCATTTAAGCGGATTCTCCGTGCTGAATTGTATTTTCCAAGTTTACAATGAGATATATTGTAGCATCACACAGGGCGAGGCAATCCACAGGCGGAGGGCGGGCACAAACGTGGGACCTCTCACACTAAAGTATAGCTCCGATACCGCTGTACAAAACAGCCGGCTCCTTTGCAAGGAGCATATATCGGGCTTATGTCTTTGTGTATGATTACGTCACCTGCCAGCCCTGCTGCTGCCTTCGCCCGTGCATGCTACAATATGTATGTTTGAAGTGCAGTGGACATTGTTACATTTAGGCTACATTAATGTAATCATTTGTACACTGATAAGTCGATGCATTGATGTAATCATTTGTGCTCTAATAAGTCGAACGGCTTGTCTTTTTACTTTCAAATCTATGTGCTTGTAAAGAGACAGACAAACACACAATATATAAATGCTGCAATTTGAGTCTGTGGCCCTATGTTTTTTACTAGATGTAACTCCGTTTTATTCTTCCCATGTTTACTCTTATTAGAACATGTACATTATTTTCGGGAGTTTTTCTTTTTCTTTGATTTAAGGAATAGAACATGTCTGTTACAAAAAGGAAAATAATCTGTTTTTAGTTAAGCAAAGCAACTATGCATTATAACAAACAATGTTTGATTTTAAAATCGTCTTTCTTAAATGTATTTGTGTTTTTCAAACATATATTTATTTATTTTAACAAACACATTGAATATGAAACCTCCACAGTCTTGTTAGAAGCATGATTACACAATAATAGCATTGTCTTCGTTTTGTTGGCTTTTCATTTTCTCTCCCTTACATCCATATCACCCAAATGCTTCAGCATGCTAAGGAAAGAGGTGTCAACCAGAGGCCTAGAAAGTCGTAAATATGCCTGGGGGCTGTCAGTGCAGACGCTATGCTGTCACCAGATAAATATCACATCTCGCTTAACAGTGTGCAGTGCAAAATACAGACACCACGGTGGAGCTGCTGAGTCTTGCAGACCAGTGTGAGAACAATGTCACCCACAGGGAAAGACTAATGCTAATGGCAAGGGACTAGCTCAGCTAACAGCTGCTGCATCTAATGGCATCAGCCTCCATTATGTGACAGTGCAGGTCACCACTGAATTATATTTACAGGGAATGTGTGGTGATTTTTTTTTCTTCATATTAAATATGTCTATGGAAACTGACATAACAATCTGTTTTGGGATACAAGCATGCCAGTGTTGTGAGTCTTTAGACTCCATTCTTTTCAGACAGTCAGTGTGTATGTGCGCGTGTTACCTTAGCCAAGGCACACAGCAACACTGCTTATTATTATTATTATTATTATTATTATATTATTATATTATTATTATTATTATTATTATATAGTGGTAGTAGTAGTAGTCATAGTAGTCGTTTTAGTAATCATGGTTGTATGAATAAAGCCCGTTGTTTGAGCTCTTGTATAAGATTTGTTGCTCTTTACATCCTGAGAAAACTTTGTATAGCCTGCAGCCCACAGCCCTTAAAAATGCCCTGGAACAGACTTTTCATAAAAGTAAGAGGTGACAATCCATTCACTTAACATTCAGAATTGACTATATATTGACACAGGGCTTCAGACACCTGAATAACTAATATTAATTAATGTACAGCCCGTTTCTGGATAACTAAAAGGCGTTTGAATCAACACCACAAAATTTCCAGTAGCTAAACATATTAACAATGATAATCACACTGCTGAAGACATCACCATCTGTGGGATTAGTTCTATGGAACAAATGCCGCTCGGAAACAAAGGGAACACAAGTTTATCTTAAAACTAAGAACTTTGGAACGCCTTGGATTGAATAATGTATTCGGACATAATCATGACATCATCTGCAGAATAGTTTTCTTTTTTTTTTAAATAACAAGTTTACTGCACCGTGTTTACTTTTTCAACACAAGTGAAGAAAGACTTTTGTCGGAAACATCCAGAAATAAAATATGTTTCAATCAAAAAGGCTAACAAGATGCTCGGATACATTGTGAAAAGTGTTGAATTTAAATCAAGGGAAGTAATGTTAAAACTGTACAATGCACTTGTAAGACCTCATCTTGAATATTGTGTGCAGTTCTGGTCACCTCGCTATAAAAAAGATATTGCTGCTCTAGAAAGAGTGCAAAGAAGAGCGACCAGAATTATTCCGGGCTTAAAAGGCATGTCATATGCAGACAGGCTAAAAGAATTGAATCTGTTCAGTCTTGAACAAAGAAGACTACGTGGTGACCTAATTCAAGCATTCAAAATTCTAAAAGGTATTGACAGTGTCGACCCAAGGGACTTTTTCAGCCTGAAAAAAGAAACAAGGACCAGGGGTCACAAATGGAGTTTAGAAAAAGGGGCATTCAGAACAGAAAATAGGAGACACTTTTTTACACAGAGAATTGTGAGGGTCTGGAATCAACTCCCCAGTAATGTTGTTGAAGCTGACACCCTGGGATCCTTCAAGAAGCTGCTTGATGAGATTTTGGGATCAATAAGCTACTAACAACCAAACGAGCAAGATGGGCCGAATGGCCTCCTCTCGTTTGTAAACTTTCTTATGTTCTTATGTTCTTATTTAAACCTTTATACCTCCTGTAGCAGGGGGAGATCTGTGTTGACTCTGCTGGCGTGTTCACAGTGCTGCAGGAAGAGGGCGGCAGTCGTCCAACAATCGTCTGTGAGTCATGGCAGTGACATGGGGAGGTGGGAAAGTGGGTGTGTGGACTTTCCCCCTCTCTGAATAGCTGGGAGGCGAGTCTTGGGGAGATCGTTAGTCCTATAAGTTAACGCTCTGCTGTTTCCTCAGGTCTGCCCTTATAGACGCGCCAAGAGTGGAGAAGCACTGGTCCAGGACCTAGAACCAGTCGGGAGAGAAAAAGAAATGAAAAGTTTCACAGCGAGACAGTCAGGGTGGCGAACCCTTGGGCAGACCCGGGGAAAAAAATAACTAAGCAGGCTAGTTAGCCGGCAGTGTAGGTCGGTGATCCGGGTCACATGGATAGCGATGGCCGGGATATATCTGTCAAGTGCAGCACCTTCTCTTTGTAGTTTTGTTACTGTTTTATTTTCCCTGTTTCTTTGTGCCTTCTGTTTTGAATTATTGTTTCGAAGCACCTTCAAGTGCGTCGGTATTGTGTATCATCGCTTGATATTCCCGTGGTTATGTTTACCATCGTTGGTAAGCAGATCACGGACCAAGAGCGCCCTCTGCGGGCTAAAAGAAAAAGAGCACCCCAAAATAAAACTGGGCACCTGTGCGGTGTTGCCAAATCCACCTGTCTGTCTCCTATGTCAGTGAATTACCCACCATGCTTCCACACCTCCTTTCAAACTTATATATAGGTGGTATATGACAGCACTTTTGTCTTTCACCTATTGCTTTTTTTTTTTTTTTTTAATGTGCGTTGGCTTAATAATTATTTGACCTTGAAGATCCTGTATTAAATCAAAGTTTATGGCACCACCATAGCCTTACTTTATAATGGCAAAGTGCCACAGTATTTGTTGTTATTTAATCCATACTGTAAAACAATGTCTGTAGTTTTACAAGGCAAGTTCTGTATTTATTTATTTTTCAGAAAACATACTGTATTTTAAAATCTAACAGAATATCCTGTTTTATTACAGAATGTTTCTGTATGCACTGCAGTGTGGGACAGTGCACTCGCCACCAGCTGAGCCAAGGCTGGCCCGGCAGTCCAAGACCGCAGGGGCTGTAGAGGTAGGACAAGATTATAGTTGTTAAATGGTGTTCTTGTAAAGAATTGAATTATACTTGCGCTTTGTCTTGCTGTCTGTGTTCCCAGTGTGTGTTTGTGTGTGTGTGTGTGTGTGTGTGTTTCTCTGAGTGTGTGTACATGCGCCCACGTGTGTCTGTGTGTGCCGTCATTATCCCTCTCTCCATCTAGAGACAGATTGCAATGCTGGGGATTGCTGCTTTAATAAAGCAGAGGAGAGCAACACAAGCAAATATATATTGTGTTGATGTAGCAGTTATCTGTAACACATACATTGTATTTTTCATAAGCAAGTACTTTTTCCACTAAAATACAGGGTAGTCATAATTTTGTTCATGGAAAAAAAACTAGTTTTACCAACAAAGTAGTATAAAAGTACTTGCGTTACTCTAAATTAATAAATAAATAAATAAATAAATAAATAAAAGAAAAAATCAATTAAATATTGTAATGCATTATAACTTTAGGGAGTACAATTAAAAAAACAGGAATTTATCTTCTATAAAATTACAGAAAAAACACTGGCAACTTTCTGTTAACACCATTTATCAACTTTGTCATTGTTGTTGCTATTTTATATTTGTGCTCGGTCTGTAGGCTAAATGTGTTACATTGTAAAAGTCATAGCAACTGGCCCAGTTGTAGAACTTTATTTAGTTGTCATGTTACCAGATCATGTCCCACATGTGACTATATTAATTATTTAAAAACTCCACGACTGCACTAAGCTTGAAAAGACCCCCTGAATACAAAATATGACACTTTAACAGTTTAACTACTGCAGGCTAGCATAAAATTTGTAATTAAAAAGGAAAAAAAGTGAATGGAAGTTTTATTAGACTACATATTGTACTAAGCTACAGAAGGAGGGTAGCACATTGGAGCTGTTGCCAAAAATAGTATGTTAACATTGGAGGAAAATATGTTTTTTATTATACATTAGAGGGTTGAATCATACTAAGGCTGGAGTTAAGGGAACTCTCGTTTTTTTTTTAACGAAAACATATTTTGACTTTTTTAAATTAGTTTTGTTATGTATTAATGTCAGCTTACAGTTATTACAGTCTTACCCTTAAAAAATATGTCCCAATTTGCTTTATTTCACATATTTGAAGGTTGGGGGCATGCATGAGAAATTCTCTTGTCTTTCCATGGAGCACTGCCTCTAACAATCAAAACACAGTGTACTCACCTTCCATTCAGTCCTGAAGCACCACCTCTCACAACCAGAACACACTGTACTCACCTTCAATTCAGTCTGGGCCTCTCTTCAACAGACTGATACTACATTATTTTTTGTAATCATTTTGTATTATTATTGTTGTTGTACTTAATTATAGTTGACACACATTACATTGAACACTGAAAAAAAAAAAAGTAAATATGGACTGGAGAGGAGGCATATACCGAGAAACTAAGGCCCCTAGGGAAGAACTAAAGTTACCACAGGGGACTATAATTAAGGTTGGGATTAAGTTACAGTGGTGTCTGTGATTTTAGGAGAGAACATTTAACTTTACCAACACTACTTGAAATTCTTAACTAAAATCTTAACACTTAAATTTTTACACAGTTGTGCTAATGATTTTGAACTCCCTCGCTGTTCTAATGATGAACTCGCTCTGTTTTGCTAATTATTTTGAACTAACTCTTGTTCTAATGATGTTGAACTAGCTCTGTTGTGATAATTATGAACTGGCTTGGTTGTGCTAATAATGAATTTGCTTGGTTGTGCTAAGGATTTTGTACTTGCTCGGTTGTCCTAATGATGTTGAACTGGCTCAGTTGTGGTAATGATGAATTCGCTTGGTTGTGCTAATGTTTAACTAGCTCATTTGTGCTAATGATGTTGAACTAACTCCATTTGCTAATAATGAACTTGCTCGATTGGGGTAATGTTGAACTAGCTGGATTGTACTAATGATGTTGAACTAGCTTGGTTGTGCTAATGTTGAACTAGCTTGGTTGTGTTAATGATGAACTCACTCCGTTGTACTAATGATGAACTAACTGTGTTGTGCTAATTATGAATTAGCTTGATTGTGTTGATGATGAACTCGCTCGGTTGTGCTAATGATATTGAACTCGTTTGGTTGTACTAATGATGTTGAACTAGCTCTTTTGTGCTAATGATGAACTAGCTGTGTTGTGATAATGATGAACTAGCTTGGTTGTGATAATGATGTTGACCTAGCTTGGTTTTTCTAATAATGAACTACCTTGGCTGTGTTAATGATGAACTTGCTTCAAAATAAAAGTTATTTGTTATCAGCAAACTTGCATGGATTACTCGGTCAAGATATAACATATGGCGACGAGGATAAAAACCTGAATAAGCAACACTATATTCCACATAGAACAAGTAAATAACACCATAAGTCATTGCAGTAGACCTATAAAAACAACAGTTACCAAACTGAGCAGCAAATAATACATGTGGATGAAGCAATTCAAGGGAAAACAGCTGGTACAGTGGGGACCGTTGCTACGTTTAATTCTCAGGCACAAACATAGGAAGAATATTGTGAAATACACATTTCTTTACTGCTAATGACATTGCTGATGCTAATAAGAATAAAGCTATCTTATTAAGTGGCGTGGGTGCGCAGACTTACAGTTTGATGATAAATTAATGAGCCCTGAAAAACCTGGTGATAAGACGTTTGAAGAGCTGGTAAACTGGTAACCCAAAACCGAGTGAAATAGTACAGTACTTGGAGCGGCCAAGTAACAGTGACATACAGAGGGACAGTTAACAAATTGCAACTAGTAATAGTGACTGGTTTAGGACCCAACCTACTGGGCAGAGGTTGGATAGATGAACTGACTTTGGATTGGAGACCAGTTAATCAAATGACTCAGCTGCGCCATCAGACACTGCAGGATGTGTTAGTTGTGCATGAAACAGTGCTCAAAGAAGAACTAGGTACTTTGCAGGGAACAGCAGCATCTCATCAGCACCTGCTATTTTTCAACAAACAATGAAAGGGCTACTGCGATAGATCCCGTATGTGGCAGTATATCTGAACGACATTCTGGTGACTGGCCTGACAGGAGGGGAGTGTCTTCAGAGCTTGAAAGAAGTGTTGGAAAGGTTTGAACTAGCAAGACTTTGTCTGTAAAGAAGTGCACTTTCCTAGGAAAATAACTGTTGTCAAGTTGATGCCACAGATCTGCACCCTGTAAAACAGAAGATAGAGGCGACTCAAGAGGCTCCTTTGCCGGCAGTGACACTGGAACAAATTTTAAAGTGGGTGTGCTGAAAGCCATTTAACAAAACTGTAACCCCTGTATATGATGGAAGCCATGCAAAGCCAAAGGGGTGCTACTGCATCCCCAGCACCCCTAGTTCCAGTACGCTTTTTCGCTGGGTAAAGTGTCAGAATTAAAAGCCTACTTAGGACTGTTAAACTACTACAACAAGTTTCTTCTCAACATATCAACCCTTTTGATGCCATGGCCATAACTTATCAACCCTCTTAATGCCCTGACACCAACTTATCAGCCTTCTTGATGCCCTGACCACAACTCATCAACCCTCTTAATGCCCTGACATCAACTTATCAACCCTCTTGATGCCCTGACACCAACGTATCAACCTTCTTGATGCCATGACCACAACGTATCAACCTTCTTGATGCCCTGACCACAACTTATCAACCCTCTTAATGCCCTGACATCAACTTATCAACCCTTTTGATGCCCTGACATTAACTTTTGCGGAAGGATGTGAAGTGGCATTGGGGGTCACAACAAGAGATGGCTTTTGAGGCGTCCAAAAAGTTGCTACAATCATCAGACATGTCAGTTCATTATTATGGAGATCAACACTTGATCTTCTACATCCCAATCTCAAAGGAAAGAAAACCCAAGGAAACACAAGAAAAACAACAATAATCATATAAAAGCAGAGAGATTTGCAAGTTCAACCAGTTTCATATACAGTATTGTTAGGAGATTGTAGAGTGGTGTGCCATCATATAGACAAAATGCACAGGAAACATGAGGCAGCAGACAGAGTACGTGGTCTCAGATGCATTCTGAGCCATTACTGACCACTTTCAGAAGCAAATTTGAACTTGACTTTGTAGAAAAAGTAGTTCAGAAATTACTTCAGTTTAAACTTCTCATTTTACCAGATGAATCAACTCGATAAAACACACATGAGGCTATTTAATAAACATGGTTTTAAAAATGTTAATCATTGAACCATTTACATGTATGCCCAATTCACATAATATAAATTTTATAAAACCTGAGCTGCAGAAATCATATACAATTTGCTTAATTGAATCCAACATCATAAATACAGCGATCATTCAGTTTCTCTTACAAATTTTAAGGACATTACCCTAACATCCTTACACCACCGGGTAATAGTATTTGTCATGTGATTGGTTCACATCACTATCAGTCCCATGCCTTTTCATAATGAACGCCTTCATCTCCACTCTTCACAACAAGAGAAATGGCTGAATATGAAGAAACTGCTGAATAGCGATTCTGTGACTTAACAGAAAATGAATTACAAAACACACTACAAAACAAAGATGCTCCACATAATAAAATTATGATTAAAACGTCACTGTCACTGTTTTCTGACTTTCTGAAATTCAAACAAGTTCAACGCCGATGTAAACAAATATGACAGTCGAGGTATAAACTATATTATGCAGCAGTCAGACAAGAGCTTTGTAAGGCAAAAACTTTGATAACTATGAGGTATGAACTTAAAAAAATTATAATTCTGTTATTTATATACAGTACTGTGCAAAAGTTTTAGGCAGGTGTGAACAAATGCTGTAAAGTAAGAAAGCTTTCAAAAATAGACATGTTAATGGTTTACATTTATCAATTAACAAAATGCAAAATGAGTGAACAGAAGAAAAATCTAAATCAAATCCATATTTGGTGTGACCACACTTTGCTTTCAAAACAGCATCAATTCTTCTAGGTACACTTGCACAAAGTCAGGGATTTTGTAGGCATATAGTCAGGTGAATGATTAAACAATTATACCAAACAGGTGCTAATGATCATCAATTCAATATGTAGGTTGAAACACAATCATTAACTGAAACAGAAACAGCTGTGTAGGAGTGTGGCAGGCTGGCAAGTGGATAGAGGCCCAGAGACAGTCTGTAGTTCAAAAAAATAACTATTTTATTATAAATAAATACAAAAATGAAAGGGCACAAGGGCCAAAATAAAGAGATTTAAACACAAATAAAGCAAGACAAAAAGCAAAAATAACAAAAATAATAATTTCCAGGCTGGGCAATGCCTTCACTGGATTCAAACTTTTTCAAACATACAAACAAACCACCAACCTACTTCCTTAGCTCCTTCATGGAAGACTTCTGGCCAAAAAACCATACCTCCAACGTGGAAACAAGGTCAAGCGACTCAACTATGCACGAAAACACAGGAACTGGGGTGCAGAAAAATGGCAGCAGGTGCTCTGGACTGATGAGTCAAAATTTGAAATATTTGGCTGTAGCAGAAGGCATTTTGTTTGCCGAAGGGCTGGAGAGCGGTACACAAATGAATGTCTGAAGGCAACAGTGAAGCATGGTGGAGGTTCCTTGAAAGTTTCGGGCTGCATTTCTGCAAAAGGATTTGGGGATTTGGTCAGAATGAATGGTCTCCTCAATGCTGAGAAGTACAGGCAGATACTTATCCATCATGCAATACTATCAGGGAGGCATCTGATTGGCCCCAAATTTATTCTGCAGCATGACAACGACCCCACATACAGCAAAAGTCATTAAGAACTATCTTCAGCGTAAAGAAGAACAAGGAGTCCTGGAAGTGATGTTATGGCCCCCACAGAGCCCCGATCTCAACATCATCGAGTCTGTCTGGGATTACATGAAGAGAGAGAAGCAACTGAGGCTGCCTAAATCCACAGAAGAACTGTGGTTAGTTCTCCAAGATGTTTGGGCCAACCTACCTGTCGAGCTCCTTCAAAAACTGTGTGCAAGTGTACCTTGAAGAATTGATGCTGTTTTGAAGGCAAAGGGTGGTCACACCAAATATTGATTTGATGTAGATTTTTCTTCTGTTCACTCACTTTGCATTTTGTTAATTGATAAATATAAATTATTAACATGTCTATTTTTGAAAGCATTCTTACTTTGCAGCATTTTTTCACACCTGCCTAAAACTTTTGCACAGTACTGTATGTTATTTATTTATATATTTATTTACTTAAATGCTGTATCATCTATATTTAAACAAAATATACCAAGTCATATTTACTATCCAACCTTGCCTTACTTATTTTCTTGATTGATTCATATGTTAAATATGTACTGCAGACTCAGCTCATAGTGGAAAATTAAATGCCCATAGGGTGCAATAGTTTTCCTCGGGTCAATAATTTTCCACTATAGCCCTTCTTTCCAGTCGTAGGATGTCGTTGAGACATTTTTCTTTTCTTTTGACATATTTCCCTTTTTGTTTTTAGGTAAGGTAGTTTTCTGTTATGTTTCCAGCAAATAAACATAATAAATGTGCAAGTATTTTCTATTGTTTTATAACTTTTGTTTTACAGACCAGTCATGGTTGCCAGCTAAACAATGCTTAAGCATTCCTGCGAGAGGAGCTTGTGTGAGTTTACAAACGAAGTGGTGTCTCCCCTTGCCCTACAGATATCGCACACTACTCTAATATTCTAATGTTTGAATGTTTCATACACAGCTGCATTTTTTACATTTGTAATTCCATTACTGGAGTTGTACATTAAAAATGAATTGTTTTAATATCATGAGATACAGTATAAATGCTCATTCGTGTACCGCTCTCCAGCCCTTCGGCGAACAAACTGCCTTCTGCTACAGCCAAATATTTCAAATTTTGACTCATCAGTCCAGAGCACCTGCTGCCATTTTTCTGCACCCCAATTCCTGTGTTTTCTTGCATAGTTGAGTCGCTTGGCCTTTTTCCAAGTCGGAGGTATGGCTTTTTGGCCGCAAATCTTCCATGAAGGACACTTCTGACCAGACTTCTCCGGATAGTAGATGGTTGTACCAGGGTCCCACTGGTTTCTGCCAATTCTGAGCTAATGGCATTGCTGGACATCTTCTGATTGCGAAGGGAAGTAAGCATGATGTGTATTTCATCTGCTGCAGTAGGTTTTCTTGGCCAACCACTGGGTCTACGGTCCTCAACGTTGCCTGTTTATTTGTGCTTCTTCAAAAGAGCTTGGACAGCACATCTGTAAACCTCTTGTCTGCCTTGAAATTTCTACCTGGGAGAGACTTGCTGATGCAGTATAACTACCTTGTGTCTTGTTGCTGTGTTCAGTCTTGCCATGGTGTATGACTTTTGACATTAAACTGTCTTCAGCAACCTCTCCTTTTTAGCTGAGTTCGGCTGTTCCTCACCCAGTTTTATTCCTCCTACACAGCTGTTTCTGTTTCAATTAATGATAGTGTTTCAACCTACATATTGAATTGATGATCATTAGCACCTGTTTGGTATAATTTTTTAATCATACACCTGACTATATGCCTACAAAATCCCTGACTTTGTGCAAGTGTACCGAGAAGAATTGATGCTGTTTTGAAGGCAAAGGGTGGTCACACCAAATATGGATTTGATTTAGATTTTTCTTCTGTTCACTCACTTTGCATTTTGTTAATTGATAAATATAATCTATTAACATGTCTATTTTTGAAAGCATTCTTACTTTACAGCATTTTTTCACACCTGCCTAAAACTTTTGCACAGTACTGTATATATATATATATATATATATATATATATATATATATATATATATATATATATATATATATATATATATATATATAACACACACTACACAGGTTCAGCTGTATTTTGTTTTTTATTCTTTGAAGTGTTTAAGTTTTAAGCTGTTAAGATGTTTTATTTATTTGCTGTATCCAGTCGTGTTTCTGCTTTTGTATGTAAGTAGCTGATATATGGATCTATTCAGCAAAAGATAAATAAATAAAAACAATTTGCATTAACTGAATAGCCGTCTCACATCTGAAACTTGTATTTATCTAATCTATCTACCCATAGAGAGAGAGAGGGTGACACACTGTGTAGATAGATTACCTATATATATATATATATAATATAGACTATATCATATAGTATATATATATATATATATATATATATATATATATATATATATATATATACACACACAAAGAGACAGCAGGCTAATGCTTCGATATGGTGTACATCTATTCTATTATCTTTCTCACGATAATGAACCCTGTTGTTGTCACTCCTTTAAGAGTTACTCTATCCATGTGAATATTAATATTGCTCCATTATGTGTCCGGTGTAACAAACCCGTTTAATCTGAGAATGTACTATATTTGTGAATGACTGGCATTGAGGTTGGATAAGCCAGTGTTAACTCAGGAGACTCAGGCAGCTATATAGAACAGACATAAAAATCTAAATAACACAAAGCCTTTGGGTACAGCATGCATGCTTGCCTTGCTACAAACAATTCAGTTGATGTGTTATGGTAAAAGTCAGAATACTGGCAAATCTCAAAGTCCAAAATAAACAGTTCACTTCGGAAATGTACCTGTAAATCTCAAGAATAACCCAAGTGCCTTTACCAAAAACAGCATTACAGTGTATGTTATAGAAATAGACAACGTTCATAATCTATTGCACAATATGTTTAATGCTTAATATTATTTACATGCTACTACTTCCACCATAAACAACACCAATAACAATAACAATAATGACATAGGCTGCACGTATAAGAGGCTTGGAGAGGATAAGCCTCCCCAAAATAAATTGCTTACAGCCTCACAAAAAAAAATTGTTGTGACTAACACAAAAAAAAAATATTTGCAAGTCCTTAAAGCAGGTCTAACGAATATATTTCACATTTTCCTACTACGCAATCGCCAGACGGCTAGGGCAGCTGGGATATCAAAATCAAAACTTTACTACAGATACAGGATTTAGTTGGCATTTCAATGTCATTCGAGGAGACAATGCTTGGCTGGTTAACGTCTATTCTTCCCGCCGATCTGAGCCCCCCATACCACTGCAGGAGGCAGCCGACAAAAACTGATTCCTTTTTGCTCATTCCGTTGCCTGGAACATTATCTTTACAATTTCTACATGTATTGGAATTGCTGTTATCTATACAAACAGCTTTATCCGAAAATGATTTTACAGAACTTTTGGCAAAATATTTTTGTAGCATTCTATCTGTTTTCACGCACCATCGTTTTGTGAGCCGCTACAGTCAGAACCAACTTCCGTCGACTGTTTGAACAAATGCCACCTTTCAGAACACTATTTGTGGTGCAAGATTACGAATGTTTCTGAAGTTTTTGCCTTAGATTTTTCCAGTCCTTCTCTCCATTTTCAGGGAAAGTGGAGTCTTTTGAAAACGTGTCTGCAAAGAAAACAGAAAACCACATCTGCCTGCTTACTGTAATCTAAATGTGAAAACGTATTTTAATATTCTGATGAAAATTAATGGTTTTGCTTACCAAAAACTGTTATCGGATAGTTAGTACTAATAATTGATTTAAATTGGTGTGAAGTGATGGTGTAGGTACTGTAGGCCAGCAGAACAGGTTAACGGATTTAAAGGTTTTAAAAAACAGTGCAGCATGTTATCGCTGCTGTTTTTTTTTTTTTTTTTTTTTTTTTGTTTGTTTTTTTAGGCATAAAAAGTTTTAAACTATAAGCTAGTGCTATGTTAAACCTAATTTATTTGGATGCCTTATATATATATATATATATATAATATATATATATATATGTGTGTGTGTGTGTGTGTGTGTGTGTGTGTATATATACATATATATATATATATATATATATATATATATATATATATATATATATATATATATATATATATATATAGCATCCCTGAGTGGTTTCGAGGTCTGTTTTGTGCTATAAAGTATACAGTACAAGCTATCAAAAAGACGCTGGCGAATGAATCAGAATGGGAAATTCAGTTCCCCATGAAATTTAGTTCCCCCTGTTCTTGTGCGCATGCATCTTAACCTTGTCACAACACGTGCCCTGCTGATTTCATTAAAGTGGTTTCCCGCGATTTTGAATCTTCCGTGGATAAGCACAGAGCTTGTCGTTCATGTTAAGCTTACACGAGCGCCATGAGCTTTTATTGATTCAGCAAAAATAAACAACATAACATAAAAAAGAATGCTTCTTTTTATGTTGAAATGTAATATCTCCTTTTTCTAAATAAACAGAACCTATGCTCACAGAAAACAGGGAGAACTGACTTTCACGGTGAACTGAAATTAGTACTACAAAGTTGATAGGCTACCATTTCAAAATACAAGCACTGTCTTCCATGGATCACAATTCACCTGGGATTGTTAGTCCTGCTTTCATAGCCAGGTGTGCAGAACCCAGCCCCTTGTTTGAAAAGCTACTCACTCTGTCCCTTCCCTTTCAAGTGGAATGACAACCATTACCGAATGGGAAGAGCCTCTCTGACTCGTCAATCACTGAGCATATATATAAAAAAGCTCCCCTATCAGGGCTCTACTGTAAGGGGCATGTCCCTCCTACCTCCAGCTGAAGAGGGACGTCCTCACAGTAGCATATTGCCATTTTCTCTTTCACCACACTGAAGCAACACCTAGATTGGCTTGTGCTCTCTTTGTGCTGGAAATTGGCTCATTTGTACGTTTTTTTAATCTGCAAATTGGAGTCTTTATGGTATTAGAATGTTTTTCAGATTGCTAGTTTTCTTAGTCTCGCTTCGGTACGCTCTACTGAATAGAGTTGATTTTGACCCTCTACAGAGATTGGTGCTAAGCTTTTATTCTCTCTCTCTCTTATTACCTTGTGTAGATTATACTGTTTCGCAGTCGCGTGAGCTATTGTGGTGCTGTAGGGTGACCCCGCTGGCATGTGGCGCCGTTCCCAATTGACTTGGCTCCAGCTACAATCCAACTCGGGCCTACGCGCTCTTCTCAGCCTCGGGCTCTCTTAACGCTTGCCGTGCTCCCTCTAGGCGCAGACGGCAATTGACTTGGCTACAACAGCTCGGCACTGACCGCGCTCTTCCTCAGCGCTGACCCCAATGCTGATTGATTCGGCGCAGACCACAACAGTCCAGTACTGTCCGCACTCACCTTGGCACGACACCAAGTACTCGGCGCCGACTACGGTCACCGATGCTGACAGCTCGGCACCGAAGCATACTGCTCCGCACTGACACCCACGCACCATGTCAGTGCACTCTGCAGGGTCCTCAGCTGGTTTTCACCAGTGTGACCAGTGTGCATCTAAGCTCCCAAAGGAGGATGGGCACACCACCTGTGTCAGGTGTCTAGGTCCAGATCACGGAGCCAGGCACTGGCAGGAGACTTGAACTGCTCCCCCTGTCAACGGTCCTCTAGGAGAACCAAGTGCAGAAGGGCAGCCCTCTCCCCAGCAGATTGCTATTCCTCGGGGCAGGGAAGGATGCAACCTGTGGTCCATGGTCCTTCTCAAAGGGCCTCCGGAACCTTGCCTACTATAGCTAGGGAACTCCCCCATACCCTGGTTCACCATCCCCTACCCCACCACCAGTGCAGAAGCGTAGGCACCTCTCTGAGGAATCACAGTGGACACCTGCGAGGCAGCACCACTTGATAGGGTGCTCACCGGGAGGTAGGAGATTGGCGCGGAGGTACCACTTCCCTTCCCCTCGTAGACGCAGGCACTCCCCTTCTGTGTCACTGGAGAAACGCCAGAGCTCTGTGGAGCGGCACTTTGAGTAGCTGGCTCAGGCCATGAGAGCCCAGCAGACTATATTGGAGACTTTGTTACATGCTCAGGGGAGACTGCCCCCTGCTACCAGGCAGTAGCAGCTTCCCCACTCCCGCTCTCTGTCTCCGACCCCACCTAGAAACCCATTCTCTGGAGAGCTGTCATTCACGGCTTCAAGGTCGGACTTTTCTGACCCAGCCACTTTGGTCATGCAGGCCTCAGCAGGGGGCTCCATACTGTCCCTCCAACATACATCTCAGAGGGAGGAGTTCCAGGCCCTGAATCAGCACATAGCTGCTGCCACGGAACAGGAAGGAAAGGAGAATCAGTTTTTAAAACAAAAAGGGCACCCACACAATGCGCTTCCTCTTTGTGAGGACTTTTTGGAGCTGGTTCGCTCTTCATGGAACCACTCAGAGTCTGCTCCCTCTGGCTCCAGAACAGAGGAGTCCCTGACCATGAAGCTTGCCTGGGCACGTTCCCTCCCATCGGGGACATGTTTACTGTGCTGGTGCAAGGGTCCACCTTCACCACAGGAGATAAAGATCCTACCTGCCCATCCAAGCCATGCAGCATGACTGATACAATGCTGAAGAAAGCATATGCTTCAGCAGCATTGTCGGTAAGAGCAGCAAATGTCATGTCCATCTTGGTGCTCTACTAGTCACAGCTAGTGGCAAGACTGCAGCAGTGGGCAACGGAGACAGATGTGGGGGAGCTCCAGGCTGAGACGGGAGTGATGACTGTCTGATGGGGGTGCTAGGTCAGGCATCAGGGAGGTCTATGGCGGCGGCACAGAGTGGCTGTTCACCGACATCTTTGGCTGCATTGCTGGATGCCCCTATAACTGTGGGGCAGATATTAAGAGCGACTGCTGATGTGAGCATTGAAAAGTCCTACAAGGCCATGGAGGTTGCTTCAGAGTTTTTGCGCCTTCCTGCCTATCGCCAGTGCCCTTGGTGGCCTTCCTAGCCTGCCGAGGCAGCTGGGCCTGAATGCCGCCCTCCACCACAGGCCAAACAACCAGGCAGAGGAAAAGCCGGCAGCAAGAGATACCACCAGCCAGGGGTAACCGGTTCTCTGGCTGGAGACCGAGACTGGGTCCTAAAAATGTTGTGCCCCCTCACAAGCTCAAGGGAGACTGCCCCTGAGGGATTCTGGCTGCCACCATCCCCCCTCACAACTGGACAGACCACTGGACACGACTCTTGGCAAGGCTGCACCTAGGACTCCTGGATGCTAACAACTATGAGGCACGGTTACACTCTGAAATTCCGTTTAGGCCCTCCACCCTTTAAGGGTGTGCTCTTTACCACCATCGGACGAGCATGCACGATTCTTCTTCAACAGGAGATTGCCAATCTTCAAAGACGCACACTGTGTGCTTGGTAAACCCAAGCAATGCCCTCAGCGGGTTCTACTCCAGGTACTTCCTGGTGCCCAAGAGGGACGGCAGTTTCAGACCAATTCTGGACCTCTGGGTCCTCAACATGTGCCTGTAACAAAGGAAGTTCAAAATGTTGACCGCACAGCGTATCCTCCAGTCCGTCCAGCCAGGTGACTGGTTCACATCGATTGACCTGCAAGACACCTACTTCCATGTCCTGATCCGTCCCGTGCACAGAAAATATCTACGCTTCACCTTTCAAGCCAACACGTACAAATCCTACGTGTTGCCGTTTGGCCTCTCACTGGCTGGCATTTTTTAAGTACAAGGATGCAGCACTAGCTCCACTTAGGCTGAGAGATATTCGGATCTTAAATTACCTGGATGACTGGCTAGTTTGCGCGCCTTTCAACACAAGCTCCAAGGCACACACCAGACAGGTCATAGATCATGTGACGAAGTTAGGACTTTCCATGCATCAACAGAAGAGCAACTTCGTACCATCTCAGTCCACAGTGTTCCTGGGGATCTAATTGAACTGTGGATCAAATTGAAATGTGAGCATGCTTGCCTCACTGTCGGAAGACAGGATTCAGTCATTGGAAGTCACACTATCCCAATTCAGGGAGGATGGTCTTCTACAGATCAAAATGTTTCAAAGGTTGTTGGGGCTGATGGCAGCCGCCTTGAGAATCTTTCCCCTAGGGCTGCTGAGAATGTGTCCGCTTCAAGCCTGGATGAATACATTCAAGGTACACCCAGTCCGCAATTTACACTGGCGTGTGGGAGTGTCCAGACAATGCCGGAAGACATTGTCACTACGGATGCCTCCAGCCTGGGCAGGAGAGCAGTCTGGAATGGGAGGGAAATAAGAGGTCAGTGGAAGGGACCTTGGCAGCAAGTGCATATAAATGCCCAAGAACTGCAAGCAGTAGCCCTGGCGTTATCTCATTTTTGCCAGGAATTAGAGCACAAACACTTGCTCATCCAACGGACAACACGACAGTGGTAGCCTACATAAACCACCAAGGCGGCCTGCGCTCCCCTGGCCTTCACCATGCAGCACACAGACTCCTGTCTTGGACACACAGAAACTTGTGTTCCCCTCCCCAATGTGAACAATTGAGCTGTCTACAATCTGAAACAATCTCCTGTCTAGAGGAGCTCCAGACAGCTCGGAGTGGAGACTGTACCCTCAGGTTGTGAAACAAAATTGGTAGAGGTTTCGTACAACACAGGTCGACCTCTTCGCACAGCCATGTCCACTCATTGCCCCCTATGGTTCTCTATGGAGAGAGAGGGGGTCCCCTGAGAGTAGACGCGCTTGTATGCATTCCCTCCGCTACCGCTATTACCTCTGACACTAGAGAGGATCAGGGTGGTGAAAGCACAGGTTTTACTGGTCGCACCCAGATGGCCGAGGTGTCCCTAGTTTGCTCTCCTCTCCAGCATGTTGTTGGGCCAACAGTGGCAGCCGTGGCAGCTCCCGCTATGCAAGGACCTCCTGAGCCAAGCAGAGAGGTTATTCTGCAACCTGAACCCAGCCCAGCTCCAACTCTGGGTCTGGCTGTTGAACTGAGCCATCTATCCAGACGAGGTTTGCCAGACATAGAGGTAGAAACTACAGTCATTGTAGGGCATCTAGCACTAGAGCCCAGTACTCATATAAATGGAAGGTTTTCCAAGACTGGTGCATCACTGGGGGTCACGATCCTCTGACCTGCCCTATTGAGACAATTCTAACCTTCTTGCAACACTTGTTTGATGCGGGAAAATCTGCATCTACTCTGAAGGTCTACTTGGCAGCAATATCAGTGTGCCACGATAAAACTGATGCTGTGTCCCCTGGGGCACACTTCCTGGCAGTGCAATTTCTTAAAGTGGCCCGGAGGCTTCGTCCTCTGATGAAAAGCATGGTCCGAAGTAGGATCTGGAGCTGGTGCTGGGGTTCCTCACGGGCCCCCCATTTGAGCCCATGACCTCAACAGAACTACTCTCTGTTTCCCTCAAAGTGGCATTTTTATTAGCCATTATATCTGCCAGAAGAGTAAGTGAGCTTTATGTTGTCCACCGATGACACATGTATGGCTTCCACTGGTAATGACTCGCTGGTAACATTACGAACGAACCCAGCCTTTTTCCCAAAGGTGGTCTCCTCATTCCATATTAACCAACCAGTGGTTTTGGAAGCTTTCAGACATCCCCCACATGAGTCAGAGGAAGAGAGGAGGACTGTATCCCTATCCGGGTTCTGCACTGTTACTTGGATAGGACAGCGTCCTGGAGACAGTCCAACCAGCTGTTTGTCTGCTATGGGTCCTGCTCTAGAGGTCAAGCCCTGTCGAAGCAACATCTAGCACACTGTACTCTCGGTAACCTGAAGCCATGACAGCTTTGATATAGCTTCCCATTCGGTAATGGTTGTCATTCCACTTGAACGGAAGGTACCATAATCCTGGTTCCCTGAAAAGAATGAAAACCATTACCCTTCGAGGTCAAGTCCCCAGCTGACCTTCGATTTTGAAAATGTTACTGTGAGGACGTCCCTCTTCAGCAGGAGGTGGGAGAGAAAGTATATATTTCAGACAGTTTACAAATCTAATGTCCAATCATCTGTTCCATACAGTAAAGAATGTTCCAGTGTAGTAGGCTACCCAAAACTGCTTGCTTAAAATGATTATTATTATTATTATTTATTATTATTATTATTATTATTATTATTATTATTATTATTATTATTATAAGCACGTTTCTTTAGCATATCCGTTGCTAGTTTATCTTACGCTATATAATTTTCCATTAATATTATTCTGATCTTATTCTGATGCACGAAGATATTTTGAATATGAATAATTTAGTACTAACTTAGCCTAAGTTATGTAAAGACAACACATTACACGTATGTAAGTTCTAAAAGCACAATTACATATCTTTTAAAGGTATGATTTTTTTTTTGGTTTGTATGAAAAACACAACCGCCTAGTTGAATCTGGGCCAAAAAAAAAAAAAAAAAAAAAAAATTAAAATTAACTTTAAAAAAGGAAACAAGTACAAAGCCCATCAATACGTTGAAACGTCTTTATCATAAACGAAACCACATCCATAAACTTACCTAAAACCAATACATTCACGAAAATATAATAAAACCACATGCAAATAAACACAATCAGGTTTTAAATAACAACGTCTGTTTTAACTGATTTTTTTTTTTTTTTTTTTTTGGTCAGACGCCGTTTGTAAACAGCACCAAGACAGACAGGACCGCATTGCAGCTTAGATCACCGTTGCATTGCTGAGCGGTAGAGTATCTAACGTGCCCCATGGAACTGTGGGAAGTGTGGCCAAAAGTATGATAAATAGGCAGGTTTATTGTGATCAGTTATAAAGTGTGAGTTATAACCGTGGGTATTCATTTGTTTATCGCAATGCTTCTATGAAGATATAGACGGTATCTATATGTAAAAACAAAAACAAAGTGCAGGAAGTCGTTTCTGTATTGCAAGATCGCAAGTCAAAAGCGGTTGTTCTTTCGATCAATAGGTTTAAATGACTCAACACCGCATATTCTATCTACCACTGTACATGTATAATTGCATATATTCACATGTAATTTACACGTTTAGGGAATATATTAGAACACATGGGGCACATTAAAAAAAAAAAAAAAAAAATCAGTTAAAACAGACGTTGTTATTTAAAACCTGATTGTGTTTATTTGCATGTGGTTTTATTAGATCTTCGTGAATGTATTGGTTTTAGGTAAGTTTATGGGTGTGGTTTCGTTTATGATAAAGACGTTTCAACGTATTGATGGGCTTTGTACTTATGTTTCCTTTTTTAAAGTTAATTTTAATTTTTTTTTTTTTTGGCCCAGATTCAACTAGGCGGTTGTGTTTTTCATACAAACAAACAAACAAACAAACAAACAAAAAAAACATACCTTTAAAAGATATGTAATTGTGCTTTTAGAACTTACATACGTGTAATGTGTTCTTTGCTAAATGTAATGAGCCTAATTATAAGGGGGGAGGGGGAGTTGTGTTAGGAGACAACCCTGACAGGAAAATCAGTAGCTAATGGCATCTGTCGAAACAGCAACACAAAGAAATAATTATAGGCTATAATAGCAGATATAGCCTGGGACCAAATCAAAACTTTGACAATCCGCTAATTGCAGTTAACAAAACTGTATTTTTTGTAAGTATCTTATTTCTTCTACTCATAAAAAGAAAACTCTGTTAAATATAGTTTTCTTAAGTGCGATTACAGGGTTGTCAAAGTGTTGATTTGGTCCCAGCCATAGTGGTAGAAGAAGTACACATTAACCTGAGCGGTTATCTTGTAAGATTAACAGTTGTGCACCGTGTTCCTCAAAGAATGTGAAAATAACTGAAACCACAATTAAAATAAGTGGGAAAAAAAAAAAAAAAAAAAAAAACATTTTACCGGAAATGAACAATATTGGCATGGTTTTTCAGTTGTTTTATATTACGGTAAAAGTTGTTGAACAACAGTGTAAAATACTTTAACAAAATCCTTTAGTTAATTCCAATACTTACGAAATCATTTAAAAAAGTAATCTATATGCAAAATGAAGTTATTATTATTATTATTATTATTATTATTATTATTATTATTAATAATAATAATAATAATAATAAATAATAATAATAATAATAATAATAATAATAATAATAATTCTTAACTTAGACTCCCTTATACAGGGCGACTTACAATTGTTACAAAATTACAGTACAAAGTACACATTATAAAATATCACATAAATTCAATTTATAGTCGACCATGTAATTTGTGCACAGTTTAGACGTTTATTCACATGTCTACTGAAACGCAAACCCTAACGCCGTTGATAGTTTGTTAAATCTCTACATTTGTATTTAAATAAGGACACTCCCCAAGTTCAGTCCATGTCAAACGCTGACACTCACTTAACGACTGCAGTGTAACACGTATTGCTAAATCTTATAGACAGTCTATTTGTCCACACGCGCGCCTGATTCTGGTGTGCTAACTGTCCAAGAAAGTGTTTTGCAACTGCTATAGGCCGGGGTTTGTGAACGGTGCTAAATAGGGCCCTGTATGGAAAGCCGTTTTAACATTTAATCCTCAATTGCTGATATCAGAAATTCTATTTTTGATATCAACAATTCTCAATGTTATTTTTGATATCAAAAATAGAATTGTCGATACAGGAAATAGAATTGTGGATATCATAAATTAAATTGTTGATATCAAAAATAGAATTGTTGATTTCGGAAATAGAATTTCCGATATCAACAATTCTGTATTTTATATTAACAATTATATTTCTATTATGAAAAATCCATGCTGATAAACATCCAGTCTGGATTTTTTATATAAAAATGCATGCTAAGAACATCCGGATTCAATTTTTGACTTCAAAAACGCATAATAATAAGACGGAGACTTCCGGTCGATACATTTGTAAGCGCATTATCCAATGCCATGGTCGCTAGTCTTGATAATGTGTCTGCTCTATTATGGAAAGAGATTCAGCAATTGATTGTATTGTCATAACACATTGGTTAACCTGTCTTAATTGTCTGAAACTATAAGACTTGCGAGTATCAATCCTGCCCGGAAGTGCATTTTCTATGATTGCTCGTAAAACATTGCCCATGTCACGATCATTCTAAGACATTCTGCCAAGCACAAAACAGATCGGGTGTAATTCATCACCTGATATCAAGAATTCAAACGAGATACTCATTAGTATGCATTTTTTATATCAACAAATCAAACCGGATGCTCATTTGTATGCATTTATATATATATATATATATATATATATATATATATATATATATATATATATATATATATATATATATTATATATATATATATATATCAAGAATGGCATTTTTGATATCACAAATTGCATTTCTGATATCAAGAATGGCATTTTTGATATCAAGAATGACAGTTCTGATATCAAGAATTGTACTTTTGACATCACAAATTGCATCTCTGATATCAAGAATGACATTTTTGATATTAATAATTGCATTTTTGATATCCAGAATTGTATTTTTGATATAACGAATGACATTTTTGATATCAACAATTGTATTTGCGATATAAAAAATGTGATTACTCTACTGATTTCAAAAATGCCATTCTTGATATCAAAAATGACATTCTTGACATCATTAATTGAGGATTCCATTTTAAAACGGCTTGCCATAGCCCCCTGTGTTTAACATGGTGTGTGTGTGTGTGTGTGTGTGTGTGTGTGTGTGTGTGCGTGCGTGCGTGCGTGCGTGTGTGTGTTTATTGTTAGAAAGAACATGCTTGAATTGTCATTGTAAAAAATACGTTTGTTGCACATTTGCAAAGGAACGCTCTTTTACAAGAGAGAGGGAATCCCATTCGTGAAAGAGGTGGCACCTTATTGCTAAACTTAGGTGGATATTACATCAAGTTGGAAAAGGTCGATTTCTTCTAAAACTATGATTACCTGCTTCAGTGTCATTGTGTATTGTATTTACTAACGGACTCCAGCAACATTAGTTGCCTTTCGATATCCTTTTGTTTGAATGTTTTATTATTGGAACCACTCAAGAAATTCCACCGTGGCCATTTTACTGATCAGAAGATATTCGTTAAAACAAAGAAAAGCCAAAAAGAACAACACAATGAACAATAAAAATCAGTTAGACATTGCAGGAAATTTCACAATCCTTGTTTACAACACAATACTTTCACCAGACTTTAGGAAATGCGTTGTTAATTGATTTATATATTTCGTTGCTCGCACAGATCTGTTCAAAATAACGTGCAATATGTGCAATTATGTAAAGGCCGCAGGAATGTGTGTATTTTGTGAAGTCTGTAATTAATGCTTTTCATGAAATAAAAAGTTAAAGAGGAATTAACTGTCCCCATACTTATGACCCATAAAATGCATCCCCTTGTTCCGGCTCCAGCGAATGTAATACATTTCCACGCCTTATTAGACAGCGCTCAAACTCTGCATTTTCAAGAGAGACTCAAACGAAGGTGCAGTTACAGTAATATTTAAAAACTGATGCGCATGAAGTCACCATATGTCATGATGTCAGATCAAGTGATGGAATAAATAATATCACTCCGCCTAGCTGTAAATTATTATTATTATTATTATTATTATTATTATTATTATTATTATTATTATTATTATTATTTATTATTATTTATTATTGTTGTTGTTGTTGTAGTAGTAGTTACATTTGATGCTTAATGTAATAGCAAAGTAAACATGTTCATATTTTTGTTTTTATTAGTTACACACACTTATTTGCATAGCATCATATCGTTTAATATCCATGTCTGTACGTTATTGTACCAAATACTGTAAACAGTATTCTCCAACTAAATCTATTGTATATATTTAAACACATGGTAAGTATTATTTTAAATAAAAACAAATGTCATGGTGGGGAAGCGAAGCATCTCATCATTAGGATGTATCATGTTTATATTATTAGAGGGCAAACAACAGAGCAAACATGTGAACGAACACGTTACAATCTCTATTCAACGTTTTCACTCATCAGATTAGGTTTGTGAGTTGAGAGTGGAAGTACACAAAAAGCACCACTCGTCTATTGGAAACAAGTTTTATAGATATTAAATTACTATAGACCATAGGTGATCATTGACGTTTAATAAGTGTCTCGGGAAATAAATAAATAAAAAAAAAACTAGAATATAGATGTTTAATTGTTTTTAAACGCAACATGATTTGCAACACAACAATAACTTTAAAGGAATATCGTACACAATCTGTCACGTGGGTTGAGTTTAAATACAAAACGTGTTTAAGAAAAGGCCAATTAAAAATGATTGATTACCCAACATTTGGTTCAGACACCCTTTAGCAGGTTATTGGCCTAGATTCCACTAATATGGTCGACTGTCATCGTGAATGCAAGTGTGTTCGACATAGAATCGATGTGCGCTAACAACATTGTTCAAATCGGAATATGATGAATTTCAGCCGGTTCACGAACAATTAAATGGTTTTGTTTACATATATCGACCTCTCTATAAAAAGTTTACATATTTATATCTGTGAATTCCCATTGAAACCTTTTATTTTACTGTAACGCAAGAACGCTATCCTAATTTGATTGCATTGTGTAAAAGTAAAATCCGTGTAAATTAGGTAGAACTAAAATAGATAGAAATTAAGAAGAACATAAGAAAGTTTACAAACGAGAGGAGCTGGTTTGGTTGTTAGTAGCTTATTGATCCCAAAATCTCATCAAACGGCTTCTTGAAGGATCCCAGGGTTTCAGATTCAACAACATTGGGAGTTGTTTCCATCCCCTCAGAATTCTCTGTGTAAAAAAAGATGTTTCCTATTTTCTGTTCTAAATGCCCCATTTGTCTAATCTCCATTTGTGACCCCCTGGTCCTTGTTTCTTTTTTTTCAGGTCAAAAAAGTCCTTTGGGTTGACTAAGAAAAGAAAAGAGGGAGCTTGGTTTGTTGCTTGCACTCCTAGGTTTTTTTTTTTCCTTTTGACTCAATTATTCAAGCTGTTCAAAATACCGACCTGCCATGTAATCAAAATAATCATATCTTGTTACATCTGTATTCAACGTCTTCTTTAGCATCGATTGCTGCAGTTAAGTGTTGCATATCTCTTATAGCCACTTATTCATATGAGTAATATTCACAGTATGCCAGATTTTACTACACTTTTGCAGTATTAGTATTGAATAATTGCACACAGTTTTTTGTATGTTATTTTTTAGTTTAATCATTTTTTAAAAGGTCCTCTAGGAACAGACCAGGAAATAACAATTTGTTCTGAATAGTGTTTTTGTCTGGTTGTAAACCATTACATTAATTGTATTCTAAACAGAAAACGAAGCTTACAAACAGATTCCTAGCTAGTCATTTCTTCTTCTGAATTGGTCATAATGTAATTAGTGAAATGTTTATCATAGTTAGATGTGCTAATTATTTGACTATCCTATTTGTACTCCTCTTCTTCCTGCGACTAATGTCATACACAAGAACACTGACTAAAATCATAGTCTGTGTTTATCCAGAGAAACGACAGATTCGCTTAATTGAAAATGTTGCTGTCCGATTTGACAAACTTCTTGTAAACTTAATGTAACATAAGAAGAGAAAAAGAAAGAAAGAAAGAAAGAAAGAAAGAAAGAAAGAAAGAAAGAAAGAAAGAAAGAAAGAAAGAAAGAAAGAAAGAAAGAGTGCCGGGGTGACTATTTCGGTTTTCTGCTAATACCCCCATTTTGCATAAGCATAGCCTACCACAAGCACAGATGCAAAACACCTTGACAATTATCCAGGTCATTCAATATAAACAACCACATGATATACAAGGGTAGCTAACAAACACATAGAGGTAACTCCAGCGTGTATTTTACAGGGAGAGCCAGGTTAGAAACAAACATTCTAATTAAAACAGTATAATGTATTTATACGTATTGTTAGCAAAGTTACAAGGCTTTTGTATGTTTTTACTTCGCTTGACCAATTTGAGTTGCATTATTATTATTATTATTATTATTATTATTATTATTATTATTATTATTATTATTATTAGTAGGAGTAGTAGTAGTTTTGAATTACATGATGTATTATAGCTACCGCATTATTGAGACTTTTTGGAGGTTATAAATCTAATGACATTTAATATGCTATTGTTAATCTGAGTTTGATTAAGATGGCTAGTAGGACACGCGTGGTTACAAAACATACCGGGCATAATGTAATAGAATGACTAAGAAGATAAGACGTTTTCAGATCCCGACCTTGGTTAGAGGCTATACAGCTATAATACAGCTATGGCCAAAAGATTGGCATACCCTAGAATTTTACGATTGAGACATAACTAAAACCCATATGAACATAAACATAATTTAGATATTTAATTTAACGTCATATAATTTATTATGTAATTCCATATGTTAACGTAACATTACTCAACAAGTGTCATTTGACCTAATGAAACAAACGATGTTAATTCTAGGGTGATGCAGAAGGATTGGGCACAGCTGTAGACACTGTGGGGTAGGTCATGGTTTAAACAAAGCTGCTTCGAAAGTGATGTGTTTGTATTTACTAACCGTGTTTATAGTGTATGAAAGGTCGTGTAAAAATGAGATGAAATGATACCCGATGTAAATCAGGGAAGTTTGCGTGAACTTCAACCTCGGTTTATTTGTGTTGTGAGCGTGGCGGACTTGTTTGTTTTCTGTTCTGTGACGAGTTTTTGTGCAGAACGAGTCTGTCTATGTTCTTGACTGAAGGCACGATACTCACCACGCCTGGTAAAACTAAAAAGGTGACGAAGGGAAGACAAACTAGTCATGAAAACCGACACTGTAAAAGGCACATAAGAGGTAACACAACAGGTTCTATAGATTGCTGTCCATATCAGATAAAATAACAGGTGAAGAACATTTCGATACATTTCAAATTACAGTTACTGGTAACTATGTAATAATAATAATAAATAATAATAAATAATAATAATAATAATAATAATAATAATAATAATAATAATAATAATAAATAATAATATAAAAAATAATAATGCCATATCTACTAAAATTCTGATCAAAAGTTTTACTAATTAATTGTGCTTCATGAAGTCTAATTAAGCCTGCGGAATAATGTTACATTAACATATTGAATTACACACCGCTTTGTAGTTTTCCTATATACTTAACGAGAACTGACAAAAAAGGAAAAATGTGACATCTTGAAATTTAACATTCTGGTAGACTTTTGCGATAGTAGTTTCTTTGATTACAGGATGTTAACTAAAATATCTAAATTATGTTATATATATATATATATATATATATATATATATATATATATATATATATATATATATATATATATTATATATATATATATCCGGTTTCTATATATCATTATTTATATATAAAGACCGGTCATTAAACTCACACATGTGGGCATTAAACTGGGCACATGACATCACTTTGAATGAACAATTTGTGATTCTAAAATGTATAACGAGGTATTTCTTCATTAATGATTGTACATTATGAACACGTTCTGATTAATGGCATTTCATAGGGTGCTAATGAGGAGGTTCCTGTAAGCTGCATGACCTGAAATCCTTAAACACTGGAGAAAAAGCACGAGCTAAAGGATTTCAAAATAAATCATCTTTACAGCGGCTCCATTTGACTCGTAAGCTCTTGTAATTTAAGATACGGTGCTGTTGCTGTACTGAGAAACACGTGATTCATACATTTTCAAAGCAGTCACAATAAACAACAAGCTCGTCACAAACCTTCTTCCGTAAGGAATGCGAGGTACTTCGAATGTGCAAAAGTGGATGGTTTCATTACACGAAGTTTATTCTAGTTTAGTATTATTTATTTTATTGACTTAAAAAAAGTATATAATAACACTTCAAAGGTAGTACTTGCTCTCATTGATGGAAACTGCGTAAAACGTTATGTTGGCTTGCTTACCTTGATTAGTGGCAACAACCAGACTTCTCTTACCTGCATGTGGCAACATATATAGTTTTATATAACCCATACTATATATATATATATATATTATATATATATATATATATATATATATATATATATATATATATATATATATATATATATAAGGTCGTTTGTTTTTTCTATACATGTGGACACATATACAATACACACACGAGGAGTGCATGCATGCCTTAGCTTTAAACACGTTGCCTACTGTCATATATACATTTACTCTTAACTGTTTGAAAAGTTACAGGTAACATAAATAGACAAATGATACTTGTGCTGTGATTTTCAACAGCGGCTAAATGTTCTCGCCTATCTGGTATGTGGTTATCAGATAATATTAAGCATTGTTCCGAAAATGACTGGAATTCAGTCTTTCTGTAGTGAAATCCAATGCCACTAGCCGTAGATTAGAACCTATTAAAGCACATACGCGTGTGCTCATTCTTCTGTGGTTGTGATCATCTGCATAGAGCTCAGTCCTGCCACTTCTTCACATTGTCATCGGTCCTTTTATGAAAGCCTGGTTGCATCACATTACCCCTACAGAGGCTTGACGAACCCGATGTCGAGCGCATGCCTTTCTGTGAGTGGAACTCGTCGTCTCCATGTCGCGTGCTAAGAAACAAAGGAAAATAAAAGCTATACATTTCGACTGGATAAAAATGCAAGGAGAGCTTTTTGACGGGGCTGAGACGGCGATTATACACACAACTTGTTATTTACCCGCTTATGGACTGCAACATAGAAAGACATCGCTTTAGGTTGGGACAATTTATTTACACGGACGTTTTTTTTTTATAACGGTGGCAGCGTAGAAGAGACAATTTAACTTTTGGTGTATTGCAAACCGTATAGAAGCCAGTACGTCTTAGTTGTATAATCTTCTTCAAAAACAATAGGCCATTACAAATGTATAGATGTTCTCGAGGCGGCAGGACGTCACATGCATTTCACAGCGCATACTGTATCTCGCGCCTAGCTCCTGAGCTTGGGGTTGCCCTGCAGGCGGCTCGATTATTAATTTATCTTGGCATGGGTTGGTTTAATTACATTGTTATCATTGCAAATAACTGGTTCCCAGACTTCAATGTGTGAACCACCAGGTTATCATGAACTATAGCAGAGCCCTTTTGTCACGGAGGCGTTTTCATTTGACACGTTTTCATCTTACAATAAATAATACAATACAATAAATAAGCAGGGAAGTTCACATGTATGGAATGGAGAAATAAGAAGTGGGCAGTTCATCAGGTGTGATTTGTATTTGTATGCATTATATCGAGAACACATTGTCTTGCTCACATTAATTCACACAAGCTAAATCAATGTTTGTATCTTACTGCAAGTTTAATTGACGATTATTTCCTTCTATTATGGGTATCGTAGTTGTAATAGCGCACCCATATGGATTAAGTCTGTTTTTGATGCACTCAACTATTACAAAAAGACCAGATGCGTGGTTGGTGACGTTTTTGAATTCTATAGGCCGGAAGGTTGGTGAGATAGCAAATATTACCTTGGACAGATCTTATTTTATTTGAGTATATGGCTGGAGATAACGAGCAATGTTTAATACAATCTAGAGCCGCAGAACGAGTGACTTTCTTGTATTTGCCACAGTTCCAATAGGACAACGTTTATTGATACATTTAAAAGGATTGGAAGTCCCGTAGTGCAAAATAATACTGTCGATCATCCCTCGACAAAGGTAAGCCCAATGAGGTTACTTAAAATAATATTATGCACATTCATAAAAAAAAAAAAAAAGCCTAATATGTCATTATGCCTTATTAAATGGAGTTGGGTTTCTAAAACATGATCACACAAAACAACCATTGATCGAACCAAACAAAAAAAGCTTGAAAGCTGCCATAGGAATGTTAGGCTGTCGTTTTTAAACACCATGTCTTTTCCTATACCATTATTACATTTCCAAATCGCATCGCTCCTGTGGGGAATTAAGCATGGGATCATGATTTGATCAAATTGAATTTCTTATGCAGTATACATATTGTAAATCCTTCCTTAGAATAATCACACATAAGAACGGTGTCAATTTCCAACACAGAATAATCGATACACATGTGGAAATATAGCATTGCATTTAGAAATTTGCCCATGTCGCATTAACCATATAGCCTAAAGAAAGGAAAATAAAGCAGAGTCTTATTTGGAAATAATAGGAATATTAATGCTAATCATTGAAAAAGCACACACACACACACACACATATATATATATATATATATATATATATATATATATATATATATATATATATATATATATATATATATATTATGTATATATATATATATATATATAATATATCTATATATATATATATATATATATATATGTGTGTGTGTGTGTGTGTGTGTGTGTGTGTGTGTGTGTGTGTGTGTGTGTGTGTGTGTGTGTGTGTGTGTGTGTGGTCTGAAGTACATGGAGGTTTATAAATATAGCTATATGGCTCTATCTGATATGTCTTTGTATGTATTCTGCTATATAAGGTTAGCTGAACTCTTTTGTGGCAATGCTGTCATGTGAAATGTTTAAACCCACTGATAGCTCACACAAATAAACTCGCAATTTTTTCGAACTTTTTGTTTAAGCCTTTATTGAAACGAATTGCCCTGCTGGGGTCCTGGGTGATCTTGTCTTATCAGAAATACATCCCAATCTGTTTCTCCTCAGCGGCTACAATGAGACAGGGCGGCTGTTTACCTCGCTTTGACCTATTCAACTTTACCCTCAAAATAATACATTTTACAGACGGCAGAGCGAGGGCGCTTCGAGATAAAACAAATCCACTGCTTTCCTGACGGCTTGATTATTTGAACATAGGGAAACCTCCAGATTTGTATACATAGTTAAAGCATTCCTGCAAGTGCCGTGGAAGAAAACATCTTTCTGAGAAAAAAATGGTCTGTGTTATTTTCCAAGTTGTCCTGCAGCATTTTTTGTCATTTTGTGTGTGTGGGGGGGGGGGGGGGGGGGGGGGGGGGGGGGAGGGGGGGGGGGGTCTTGGTTTGAAGAGAAGGCTTAGGACTGGATCATTGCTCGTTGGACATTGGCTCTCACCCCTTTAATGGCAACTAAACTTGCGCCCACGTCACTTCACGGCGCTCAGATTGTGTAGCTTGCGTTTTCTACCGATTAAAACTCCTTGTATGTATCTGTGTGTGCGTGTGTGTGTGTGTGAAAGAGAGAAAGAAAGCGAGAAAGAGTGCGAGAGAGAGAGAGAGAGAGAGAGAGAGAGAGAGAGAGAGAGAGAGAGAGAGAGAGAGAGAGAGAGAAATCGAGAAATCTGTGTTTTTTGGGGCAAAATAGTTATTTCCCAGTTACCACAATCACCGGACACTGGTACACGCAGAAGTAGGATCTCTCGTTCAGAACAAATAAGAGGGACCTTATCATTTTTTCAGAATCGCTGCGTCTGGCAACCTGGAAGTGTTCGTGGAGAAGCACAGTGTGGCACTGCTGGATGTTTTTTTTTTTTTTAAGGACAAATATTCATATTTCGCACAGGATTTATACCGTTATTTAACCTCGCTCTTTATTCAAGGTAAATCCATTTACAGCTCTTACGACATACAGCCTTCCTCGTAAACATGGTCAGTGAAAGCGGTTCATAGGGGTCATTGTTATTGCAATCCAACCGCAGGGAATAGCAGGGCCTACTAAATGATATTAGAGTTATCTTATTCTTTAATTAATTTAAGTACACATGCTCAAAAATAATTGTCATGATTCAAATACATTATTATTATTATTATTATTATTATTATTATTATTATTATTATTATTATTATTATTATTATTATTATTATTATTATTATTGGTGGTGGTAGTAGTAGTAGTCGTAGTAGTCTGTATATTTATCTGCAATACATAAATGCTTTATCTTTTGAAAACATTACTCATATATTTTTATGAATGAACATAAGAAACAGTAGGCTATGTGTTTATCATTGTGACTAACTCATGAACTCAAATTGTACTTTGTTCCATAAATCAAATTGATTTTTTTTAACTTAATGAGATCTCGCTTATTGATCACGAGTAACGTTGTATCATGGTTATGGTTGATTTCTTAGAACAGTTTACATGCTGAGCAAAATGCATAGATTCCTACATGCACACAACCCAGACTGCTCTACTTGATCAATGCAAAACTTTCACACACTGTTCATACACAGTGAGCTTTAATACACTTGAAGGCAGTGGACGAGGAAGATAATGAAATGCGTGCTTTTAGAGCAGAGGGGTTAGTATTGCAATGGTTTAAAATGTGATTTTATTAGGCCTCCTTAGAATATGTACAAATACATGGATTATTTATTAATTTAATTAATAAGCAGTCAGTATACAGATTTGCACTGTGATTGTGATTGTGATTATTCTTTAAGAAGTCGAAAAGAAAAATAAATTGATTTTTTAAAATGACTTTTATGGCAGTACATACTTACTGCAAATGTTAATCTAATATGGTATTATAACCTTGCCTGTGTTTCCATAGTTGTTATATGCTTTTTTGTATATACTTTTCAGTGTAACTATGAACTTCTTGTCATAACATTATGTACTACTGTTTTGGGCATTTTACATTTTAAAAACAAAATAAACAAGGCCTACCGTTTCAATTTAGACTGTGCTCTTTCTGGAATTCTGAAATTCTACCAGACCTAGGTCAACTTCATGAGTACAATACAGCTATTCCTAAAACGGTAGTTTTCTAAAATAACCCTTTTATAGCATACCCTGGTATTATGGCAAAAGCAGTGTCGTACCACAGTATAGGGGCAAAGCCAAAGTATGAAGTAGCCAAGCAAGCTCACAGCTGAATACAATTAGCATTGATAAATAATGATAAAACGCAGCCAATGCTTATAAGACTAGCGGGAAAACGGCAAATAAAATAAAATAAAAATCCGTATTTATCATGGTAAACGGCCTCTTTATTTTAATACCAGTGTGTGCCAGCTTTGTTTTTACTTCAGGTTTACAACTGAGCTCACTTACCATGTTTTATTTTACTAAACCAAATTCGGATATATGATTAAACTCTAGCTGTACATTATTAATATATCATGCATGGTATCACTACTGCTTGTTTTGTATAATAATACTGTAATGTCTTTTGTTGTAGTATTAACATTTTACGAGGTTATACTTGAAGTCCTGTATTTCAAACAGTCCGTGTAACCTGCTTTTATTATTATTATTATTATTATTATTATTATATTATTATTATTATTATTATTATTATTATGATGATGATGATGATGATGATGATGATGATGATGATGATGATGATGAAAAATACATGTAATACATGTAATGCTTGCAGGTTGTGTTAATAACTTTTTATGATGTATAAAGAGAGTACTGGGACAAACAATTGATATTCACTGAAAGACGCTGTGTTTTTTTAATGCTGGTTTACGCATTATATGCTGTATGTTAAGGCCTGTTTTTGCTTATATTGTAGCCTTAAGCAGTTGCAACAGATAATGCATACTTTCCACTAACATACTTAGGACCTTATTTGAAAAGATATTTTGCACTTTCGGTATAGGAAGACATTTAAACAGTCTGAGAATGTGGTCCAGAATGTGTTGTTATGTATACCAACATATTGCAAATAGTATAATTTCAATAAAAACATACATTAATACACAGATAAATAAATGTCAGAAATAATACAGCTACGTTTTGGGGAAGGGGGGGATGGGCCAGGGGAACAGCAAAGAGGTTATTATTTTGATATTCGAGTATAGAACACGTTTTTGAAACTAGAACACTGTATAATTAAAACGTCCAGAGTTAGTTACTTAGAACACATGTCTTTGGAATTAGACCACATGCGAGTATTAAATCATAGTGATTGGAGAGCCATTGCTATACTTTGTTCCCTCGCATTTTCATTGACTATTATTATATTTAATCAGTTTGAGATTCAGCATTATATTTCTTTTCTATACAACTTAAATATTGTTCGATGTTTATCCATATATGTATCAGTTTAAATAATGTATAAATATATGCGGTCTGATTAATACGGTATTGTATAGGAAGTTGTTGAAAGGATTAATTTTTAAGAAAGCATTATTTTTAATAAGAGTTTTAATGCTCATATTCAACAAATGTAAGGTCGGTAAATGAGTAAAAAATAAATAAACAAATAAAAGCATTACAGCAGAAATGGACCGTGTATTTATGTATTTGTTTTTATAGTGTATCTATGTATTTAATATTTAATTCATCAAGGGGAAAACAGTTACTTATGGCCTGCTGCTACAGAAGCAAATCACTTTCATTCCGGTGTCTTTTTAAATTTTTAATTGCATTCTATGTTGTATTCTTATCTTTATTAGGCCACCCCGAAACCCTCAATACTCGGTTCAAATGGAATGTATCTTTCTTTTCGATTAAGCAGAGACTGACATTAATATTGTCGCCTGAACGCATGTGTTGTTTCCACCACGTTTTATCTTACATGGCGCTTGTCCCCTGGAAAACGTTATTTTATTTTTGAAGTATCAGTGCTGTACTGTTGCGGTTAAATATTAAGGATTTGTATTGTTTCCACAGCGGACTCAGCTTCAAGGCTCGTCATGGCGGATACCGAGGAAGGCTTTGGGCTCCCAGGTACCCCGAGTGACTCAGATTCAAAGGAGCTGCAGGCTGAAAACAAACAAGAGACCCAGATAGGAAGCTCCGGCAAATCTACCTCTCCCCAGACAACATACACTCAACAGGTGAGCAGCGTGCGCCGCGTTATAACTGAGAGCAGCGTGTATTACAGTGGAGAGTCTTTGCGATGCACTAAAAACATTGTGGATGAGTGTCCTGGAATCTGATGAATCTGGTGCTGTACATTTGAGTTCAGTTAAACGATGTGTTCTTTCACTTTACTATCAGAAGTGTAATGTGTTATAATCCCCAATGTTATTCCTGTACTATCACATGCGATATATACATTCATACTCATTATAACATGCTGGCATCAATAACATGGAACAAAAAACAAACAAACAAACAAACAAAAAACTTGTATTATTCTGTCAGTTAAAAAAATAAATATAAAAGCATTTTTTGTCCTGTCCATTTTTTATTTATTTTTATTTTTTTTAAAGATATAATAAGATACCTTGGAGTTGGTTGCCTATTCATTTGTTATTTGAAAATCCGTATAGTGTGAATTAAGTTTCTTTTTTTCTTTTCTTTTTTGTTTTTTTACTTAATTTACATTATAGAAATTGTTCTGATCAGCTATCATTGCTGCTTGTAAAAACCTTGAAAACGACGCACTTATAAGAAACTTAAACGGAAAAAAGTCCGTTTGAAATACGAATGTTTTTTTTTTATTTTTTTTGTCAGGAGTCATGTATTATTTTCAGCGTGTGGAAAGTGATGCTCCATTAACAAATGTTTTGTAGCACACTGAAATAACGTGGCTTTATAGGTCCAAATTACGTTCTGCCGTAGTAAAGACAAACCTGGTCTAAAGAATGATACAGGGGTCTACAGTTTGCGCAAATATGGTATCAAAAACATAAAAGTGTTTTTCTTTTTTTCTTTTGGTTTGAGGGACCGACTGAAGTAACTGGGGTAGTTAATAAAGCCTTTACCATAACATACATTATACTTGTATATATAATATATTGTTTGTTTTATAGCAATATCATTAATAATAGACTCAGTTTGATTGTCCGGGTACTGTTAATGCCAGTTCATAGCAAAAAACTAGGTTATTTATTTATTTATTTATTTATTTATTTATTTATTTATTTATTATTATTATTATTATTATTATTATTATTATTATTATTATTATTATTATTATTATTAGTAGTAGTAGTAGTAGTAGTAGTAGTAGTAGTAGTAGTAGTAGTAGTATTTTCATTAAATACAGTTTAATCTAAAAGATAATTTTTCTAATTAACAAAAATTATAAAGACATATTGTGGTCCTGATTTATAATTGGTTTACATGCTTTGTACATATTGGATTGATGCACGAACATATTATACTTAAACAAAAGTGCTATCAATAAATAGTCTTGCATTGGAGTACTGTTAGTTGGAATTCAATAGAACTGCATGCTAACGATTCATTTTGAATGAGTGAAAGAACCTGGTACTCGGCTGATTGCTATTCTTGCTTAAACTGCCAGTTAGTGCGTTACTATACTATAAGAGATGGGACGTGCGCTTAAAATAAAACTCCAATCTAGAAATAGTATGTAGAGAAGAAATGCATGTATGTATGGATGCATGTATGATATGTATGTATGTATGTATGTATGGATGCATGTATGATATGCTACATACATACAGTATACTGGAATATTCGTAGGTATGTATGTATGATATGTATGTATGTATGTATGTATGTATGTATGTATGTATGTATGCATGTATGTAAAGTGTACAGGATTTTACAGATACACGACTACAGTTGTTGTGTACCATTATTACACGTTTCTTTAATGCTAGATAAACAAATACAAAATATTTACATACATAAAATCAATCAATTGATAAATGTGATGGTAGCCTACCATTGTACATTGCAAAGATGGGCTGAAAATTCATACTTTTGGGTTTTAAGGTTGTCGTGCATATTTATTAACATAATAACAACAGTAATACTCTGTTACAGGGAATGGAGGGAATCAAAGTTTACTTACACGAACGAGAGCTGTGGGTAAAATTCGATGACGTTGGGACAGAGATGATTATAACCAAGGCGGGAAGGTAGGTCATGCTCAACAGGCACACGCTGAATTGTACAGGAATTGCATAGGAAGATCAACTGCATAGGATGTGTCTATGGCGTATGTTAATGGCGAATTAATCTAGTGATTGAAATCATGTTGGAAGGTTATATTTTTAGCTTGATTTGAGGTATCAAACCTTAAAGAAAATTATTATTATTATGAATAATAATAATAATAATAATAATAATAATAATAATAATAATAATAATAATAATAATAATAATAATAATAATAGGTCTAGACTTTATTTGAAGTTGTGTGCGGGAATTTAAATTCTCTCCAATAATATTAGATTCAATTCTATTAAAACAAAATCAAAATAAAAACGTAAAGTTCGAAAGTTTTATTTTATGATATTTTTTTTTTTGTCTTTCTATTGATGTATACCGGCTCTAAAGATATTTAAATAAAAAAAAAACTAAAATAAAGTCTAAACAAAAATGGAATTATTTATTTGTTAAAAAAAAGGGGGGGGGGGGGGGGGGGGGGGGGGGGGGGGGGGGGGGGGGGGGCATGATTTCGGGGTGCGTTACCTCCAGGAATGAATGAACACTTGTTTTACAAGTCTTGCAACTGTCACATTTGCAACTATGGTAATGTGGAAACAGTCACGTGGAAATTTGATTTCCTGTTGCGTTTTAATTTTGATTTGATGATTAATTGTTTTGCGTAACTATTTAATCTATCCCCTTCAAAACTACACAACGTTTTATATTTTCTTGATATAAAAGAAAATATAAATATAATTCCTCAGAGCATCACGCACAGTGTTTTTTTTCCACCTGGTCAGCGTTAATTTGGGGGACCCAACCCTCTTTTCCAGACTCTGGAGCTCTAAAGTTTGCAAAGTGGAGCCCCTGTCTTTTTGAAGTTAGTCTGATATTAAGTCTTGGCAAACGTCTTTTAAATGAAAAGGGGTCTGTCCGTCTCAGATGCCAGATTGTATTGTGGTCAAAGACACATTAGTCAATGTAACAAAAATGTAAAAAAGAAAAAAAAGTCACTTGCCGAATGTAATTCTATAATAATAGAAAACACATTTGACCTATACTACATCTGAACAGAACCCTTGAAAACTTTCAAACAAACCCTTCTCTTGCAGAGCGTTGGGGAGGAGAACTTCCCAATAATACAGTGCATTGGAAACACTTGTATTTTTAATCTTTGAATATAATATTTAAAATAGAACTTAAAAGCCATGTAGTCTACCAGGCACGAAAACAACACACTGGTTATATGTAAGTTGTGCACAGACAATAGTGTTCAGCTTTTGTTTTCTATTCAATCATCTTTAATTGTAATAAATATCGGCTATTATAACACTATTGACTATACAAGCTTTCAGACAAAACGTTGCTTTAAATAACTTTGTGTACCTGCTCCAATAATATGTTGAGTTGGTGTATTATTTAGACTTGCTATCTGGGGGCCTCGGAAATAACATATGTTTACAGAAATGACTTTCCCACAGTTATAAATTCAAGAAATGGCGATAATAAGAATTATATGTTATGGTTTTCTTAGCCTCCGAATACTCTAGTATTTTCTGCATATTATTATTATTATTATTATTATTATTATTATTATATTATTATTATATTATTATTATTATTATTATAGGGGATATTTTTTTATAAAATCTGCGATGTTGGTTGTTTCCCTTAATTTATGAAATACACTAAAGAGACCAGAGAAATTCATTATCAAAAGCTCTCTATCAAACTATATTTTCTAAAAGCGGTGTCATTTATTATTCTGCAGTATTTTGTTATACATCTCTATTTGCAGCTGTCTTGCATTGTGTTTTTTTTTTTTTAGGCGCATGTTTCCAAGTTACAAAGTAAAGGTAACTGGCCTCAATCCAAAAACCAAATACATTCTCCTGATGGATGTAGTTCCAGCAGACGACCACCGCTACAAATTCGCTGATAACAAGTGGTATGAACATCACTATATATAGCACAATATGAATTAATGGAATACCATGTAAATAGAGCAGAGAGATTGTGTGAGCTGTATGTATATGTGTTGAACAGCGTTACTGTTAAGTCTTCAAATGGAATTGCATGTATTGTAAATAAACACTGTACAATGATAGAATTTTGGGAGGTATATACATATCATAATTTGTATTGCCCAGTTTGTAATTGAGATTTACACAGTCTGCACACATACCATTAAACCATATTTAAGCTTGCTGTGAATTCAAATGAACACCGTCAATGTTGCAAAGTTATAGCATGAACTCAAAGTGTTTGTTTAAGCTTTGCTATAGAAAATGCCTTATTTAAAAAAAAAACAAACAAAAAAAAAACTACAATACAGAAAAAAACAGTTATTTTTCAATAATACTTAAAACGTAAATAACGTTTTTGTTTCAGTAAGTTTTTGTTATTGTGTTATTTGGAGTTAAAGTTAACCTTTCATTAAATGAATTCCGCTCATCTCTTGTGTGACTCAGGTCTGTGACGGGCAAGGCAGAGCCAGCAATGCCCGGCAGGTTGTATGTGCACCCCGACTCACCGGCTACGGGGGCGCATTGGATGAGGCAACTCGTCTCTTTCCAAAAACTGAAGCTCACCAACAACCACCTCGATCCGTTTGGACACGTAAGTATATTATGTTATTAATATATATTATTATTATTATTATTATTATTATTATTATTATTATTATTATTATTATTATTATTATATAATAATAATAATAATAATAATAATAATAATAATAATAATAATAATAATAATAATAATAATGAAAAGTAAAATATTAATATAGACCGGGAATGGTGCCTTTATAAATTAATTCAATTATTTTTATTTTACTATTGTTTACAGTTTTTAAGATAATTTAACGCTTTCATGACTAAGCAACATGTCTTTCACTGACTTATTGGCCTGTTTAAGTACTAATACATTTGATTACTTCATTAAGCTACATTTTTGGGGAAGTATTATTTTCTACGTTACAAGAGAGGTCTGCTGTAGTGTTATTGTGTGGAGTTAACGTTCCTAGATCTGCATTGAAGAGTTAGAACGAGAAACAAATACCATATTTTTCAATTGACAAAAAGCCTTTGGAATGTATTGTTGGTGATGAGAAGAGGAACGTTCTCTGTTAGTGGTCTATACCGATATCTCTAACCACAGCACAGTGCTTTCCAAAGAATAACTATCCTTTAAAACTGACGAATCTCGTGTTATGCTGTTTGTATCTACAGAACACGAAATATCACAGCGTCAACAAAATCCACGTGTTTATTTATTTATTTATTTATTTAACAAAGCGAAGAATGAATACGAGGCTTACATAAATAAAATAAAATAAACTGAAGGCGTCTGAAGGGCCGTTGACTTGTGTACCAACAAGACAAATCAGTGCGATTTAACCACAGAACGTTTGGAAATATGTATTGGGGATTCTGAGAAGGGGGTGTGGCTTTTTTCACTTTCACATTTTCACCTTCATGTTCTCGCTTTCACAACAGACTAACACAATAACGTAGGTATATAGTATAACTATAGCATCTAAGAAGTAAAGGGTTTCTGAGAATCGGGCTCTTCTAGCCATAGAACAGTTCCATAGGTGGTGAGATCTCAACCAGTACATCTTTTAAGAGTTGGGTTATGACGATCTGCTGTGTAGATCCAATTGACAATATAAACATATCCATATACAGTAAATTCATTTCTAAAATATATTAGTAATGGATTTGTTTGCAACCCCTGGATTAGGATCTAAGCAAGAATGAGCGCCATTTTGTTATTTTCACATGCGTCGCAAAGTTTATTGATATTTGATACAAACAATATCGCATCTGGCTGAAACATTGGTTGTAAAAAAAAAAAAAAAAAAAACGAAGGCCCTTGTTAGCAATTATGATAATTAAAACAAACAAACCAAAAATAAAAGCTTATCGCTAGTCATTTTATAAAAAAAAAAAAAAAAAAAAAAAAAAATTGCCCGGATTTTAACAAGCTAACACATTTGCGATGTTATTAATAGCACCGGTAATGTCAGTGCATATATTAACAATCGACCTTTGCGATGTGTTTCTGTTTTCTTTGGGTAATCATCTAGTATTTTGCTATGTCAAAAAAAAAATACAAACAAACAAACAAAAAAATACAGGTTAGCAGGCAGTGAAGAATACCGCCAGCAGGGTAAGACGTGTGGGTCGTGAGGACCTGCATCGCTATGCTAAGCGTATATACTGTGTGAACATATGAGTACTGGGATATAGTTGCCATTCCAAGAGAAGAACGGGATTTCACGTGAAGGTGTACATGCCATTACATGGATAAAGTGGGATTTCATGTAAATGTTGTTAATATATAGTGATCTGATTAATGTGTACAGTACATGTTAGACATGGAGGCAAAAATTGATGCAAGCAGTAGGCCTACAGTGCATTTCAATCTGGCAAAAATATATACGCCTGAATTTATGTTGACACCTATTTAATTGTTATTATTATTATTATTATTATTATTATTATTATTATTATTATTATTATTATTATTAATATGCTTTTTATCAATACATATTCATAAAATATGTTATTACAATTTCTGTTTTAAATTAAGTTTTGCTGATTAAAAACATTATTATATGCATGCAGCTGCCCCAGTTTAATCTATATCAAAGATTGCTTAACCTCTGTAATTCTTAAACTCATCGTGTGCTATTGATTCCTCTATCTGCGTTGAGGAGTCAGCTATATTCAGTTCAGTCCTGCAGCATTTTTTGTTGTGTGTGTGTGTGTGTGGTGTGTGTGTGTGTGTGTGTGTGTGTGAGAGAGAGAGAGAGAGAGAGAGAGAGAGAGAGAGAGAGAGAGAGAGAGAGAGAGAGAGAGAGAGAGAGAGAGAGAGAGAGAGAGAGATGTTGAACTGCAGCTTTAACTTTGAGCGTGGTCCAAATGAGGGAACACTGTGCATCTTTATAGCGTATAGTGGAAACCCAAGTGCTGCATTGACCACCTCTTGCCTTGCTCTTCTTATGACACACCGGAAACCAGCCTTATAAAAAGCTGGCAGTGTGTAGTTTAATCTAAGCCATGCCAACTGTTAGTATGTTTTATTTTTTTTCAAGCCAGGTGTATTTTTATGTTGCATCTCTTTATTTCTTCATCCTTATTTAAAATGACTTGAACTGTCAGTGATTCTGCAAATCTTTGAATTGTTTATGTATTAAGTCCTTTCAAGTGGACTTGCACACACATTCTGCATTTAATCACAAATGTATTTGGTCTATTTAGAAAGCAACCTACTACTACAATGTATATTCATTTCTCTATTAATAAAAAATGGCACCTTGCGCCTATGGTTCAAAACAACAAATCAGCAAAGTTGAACCATAAATAATGTATTGTATCATTCATGAACTATGCATGACTTAATATATAGGAATACAAAGATTTAGTAGAAGAATATATATTCTTCTTCAAAATCTTCGTTTGTGTAATACTTGTCTGATATGAATCATTCTAATAGCTTGTAGTTTACCCCACAATAGCAGTAACATGGTCAGAGAAAATAGTGTCTTAAAGAAATTGTATGTTCTACTTGGATGTTGTAATCCATTACTCTCGTGCATGTAGTGAGGTTACAAGACTGTCTAGTGTTGGTTTATACAAGTCCCAGATGTATTGGGTCTGTGTGGGGAAGGAAGGTGGGCTGAGATAATTAGGCAACCAAGCACTGGTAATGTGGTGTATATAAAGAGCAATCCTCAGTCCAAAAATAATAAATAATACATTGCAGACCTTGAACAGTGTTCAGCCTATTGCACCCTTGTGTGCATTCATTCATATATATATATATATATATATAATATATATATATATAGTATATATATATATATATATATATATATATATATATTTAACTACACCCACCTTTGGAAAAAATTAAGAGACCACTGCAAAATTATCAGTTTCTCTGGTTTTACTATTTATAGGTATGTGTTTGGGTAAAATGAACATTTTTGTTTTATTCTATAAACTACTGGCAACATTTCTCCCAAATTCCAAATAAAAATATTGTCATTTAGAGCATTTATTTGCAGAAAATGACAACTGGTCAAAATAACAAAAAAGATGCCGGTTGCATTTGACGAGACGTTCTTGGCATGCTCTCCACCAGTCTTTCACATTGATGTTGGGTGACTTTATGCCACTCTTAGCACAAAAATTCAAGCAGCTCAGCTTTGTTTGATGGCTTGAGACCATCTATCTTCCTCTTGATCACATTCCAGAGGTATTCAATGGGGTTCAGGTGTGAAGATTGGGCTGGCCATGACAGGGTCTTGATCTGGTGGTCCTCCATCCACACCTTGATTGACCTGGCTGTGTGGCATGGAGCATTGTCCTGCTGGAAAAAACAATCCTCAGAGTTGGGGAACATTGTCAGAGCAGAAGGAAGCAAGTTTTCTTCCAGGACAACCTTGTACTTGGCTTGATTCATGCCAATGCTGCCCGATTCCAGCCTTGCTGAAGCACCCCCAGATCATCACGATCCTCCACCACAATTCACAGTGGGTGCGAGACATTGTGGCTTGTAGGCCTCTATAGGTCTCCGTCTAACCATTAGACAACCAGGTGTTGGGCAAAGCTGAAAATTGGACTCATCTGGGGGTGCTTCAGCAAGGCTGGAATCGGGCAGATTTGTTAGTGAAGGGCGCATGAATCAAGCCAAGTACAAGGTTGTCCTGGAAGAAAACTTGCTTCCTTCTGCTCTGACAATGTTTCCCAACTCTGAGGATTGGTTTTTCCAGCAGGACAATGCTCCATGCCACACAGCCAGGTCAACACAGGTGTGGATGGAGGACCACCAGATCAAGACCCTGTCATGGCCAGCCCAATCTCCAGACCTGAACCCCATTGAAAACCTCTGGAATGTGATCAAGAGGAAGATAGATGGTCTCAAGCCATCAAACAAAGCCGAGCTGCTTGAATTTTTGTGCTAAGAGTGGCATAAAGTCACCCAACATCAATGTGAAAGACTGGTGGAGAGCATGCCAAGACACATGAAAGCTGTGCTTGAAAATCAGGGTTATTCCACCAAATATTGATTTCTGAACTCTTCCTAAGTTAAAACATTAGTATTGTGTTGTTTAAAAATGAATCTGAACTTCTTTTCTTTGCATTATTCGAGGTCTGACAACACTGCATCTTTTTTGTTATTTTGACCAGTTGTCATTTTCTGTAAATAAATGCTCTAAATGACACTATTTTTATTTGGAATTTGGGAGAAATGTTGTCAGTAGTTTATAGAATAAAACAAAAATCTTCATTTTATCCAAACACATACCTATAAATAGTAAAACCAGAGAAAGAACTGATCCCAATGGACAGGAACGGAAACATAATCCCATTACTCTGTAAATTAGAGTGGTTTTATAGTTGCTGTTTAAACAATACAATAATCAGAAAAGTCTTGACCCCTGTTCTTGGTTAATGGCAGCATTTGAAGGCACTGCACAAAAAACAGTTCTGTAGTAGACCTTACACTAATTAATTATTGCCAATCAATAGGTTTGGGGAAACCAGATATCACAGGGGCGGAAGGGGGAGAGGAAGTGCAATTATGTGCCAGAATAGGTCTTGTTAAAAAAGCCAGTTTTTAATTGCATTGATCTTCCATGAAACAAGGTCGATAACTTCTATGTAGTATATCAGATGAACAGAGTGACAACAGTAAACAAGGCGCCTTTAACATCAGAACTTATAAAATAATTGGGGACCCTATTGAAATAGACAGATTACACAAACGGGACGTAAATGAAGTAATTCGAGTTCTACAGGAATTTGAACATCAGGGTGTCTCATCTTTTAAATAACATCTTAAAGATACGCATAGAAATCAACACAGTAACACAATTCTGGAGGGCATACATATGTATGTATGTATGTATGTATGTATGTATGTATGTATGTATGTATATGTACATTTTAATTAACAATTAACGCGTACTTGCAAGTTTCTAAAAGATTTATAACTTTTGTATATATTATTATTGTATTATTATATTTATTATTATTATTATTATTATTATTATTATTATTATTATTATTATTATTATTATTTAATATTGTATAACATTGGTTGGTATAGCACGGCTAGTTAGTGTGTATTTTTGATATCCATTAATTATTTAGTTCCACCTGGGCAAATGCCTTAATCTGCAATTATGTCTTCTGCGATAATTAAAAGACTAGTTAGTGGTCGAAGAGTTTCCTTTAGCTGGATGAACAGTAGCTTTGAAAAATGTCTTTGTAATGAAATAAAGTGCCTTGAAAGGGAGGGCCAATATCCTCCTACTGTGAGGAGGCGACTAATGAAACGAGGCTTTAAAACATATTGATGCCCAGCCAACAACAAGGAACTTCTCAGAACAAACTGCGCTGCTAGTCTCTCAATTAGAGTCGCTGTAATGAAATTAATAATCATTAGCTCGTTCACCGCTGATGTCTACCTCTGCCAGCGATGTCAAACCAATATAGCTTAGACTTGGGATGAGAGGGCCTCGCAAAAAAGATGACTTGTAAGGAATGTGGACGGCGGAGGTCTGCCGGGACGACAGCGTCTTTATGTCGCCAAGTTCTCCAGCAACCATATGACGACATACAAACGAGAGAGAGAGAGAGAGAGAGAGAGAGAGAGAGAGAGGGAGAGGGAGAGGGAGCTTTTGCTCCAACGTAAAGTTAATCATGTTTGTAATTGGCAAATAAACTACTATTAGACTTATATTTTAATAGAAATAAAAACATTTCCAGTAATTCAAGGGACATTGTTGTCGATATGTATTATCTCCTGAGAAACAAAGTTAAAGATGAATGTAGAATTAGACCCAACTCCTAATGATTGTCAACTCCCAATCTATCATATGAATGAAGGCTGATTCATTACTAATTATTACATAGAAACAGGTTAATCTATAAATGGATGCCCTTCGCTCGTATACCTCTGTGAGTATTAGAGTATTAGGATTACACACACACACACACACACACACACACACACACACACACACACACACACACACACACACACAAATCACGACATTTTGTGTTATTTTTTTAAAAAAAATGTTTCTATTGGCAACATGAATAATACTGTAAACATGTAATTTAAAAAGAAAGAAAGAAAGAAAGAAAGAAAGAAAGAAAGAAAGAAAGAAAGAAAGAAAGAAAGAAAGAACATGCACGATTCATATTTTTAACGCATTCTTTAAAACCGTCCAAAGGGTTTGTGAATAGCGGCCCAAAAAAAGAAAGCAACCTACAGTTGTCAAGTTTTGCCTTCTTAGTAACGTTATCTACACATACGACATCAAAGTGTTTCGAACTAACTGTGAATAATTCAGTATTTTAGCGATACCAGTGCAGAGGAGCCTGGACCTGAAGCAAATTATATCACTCAAAATATCAGTAGAATATAAATTATGCATGAATCACATCTTAAAAGAGAGGGGAAATAACAAACATAAAGTATTACAAATGGATGCATTGATGGACCGATTCTATTTTGTTATTGATTAGGATACACTGCCATATTCGTTGTTTACTGCACTAACTCGATTATATATTTTACTTTTTTTTAGATTATACTAAACTCCATGCACAAATACCAACCAAGACTGCACATTGTGAAAGCAGACGAAAATAATGGTTTTGGCTCCAAAAACACGACCTTTTGCACTCAGGTCTTTCCTGAAACGGCCTTTATCGCTGTCACATCCTACCAAAACCACAAGGTAAGAAAATGCTTTGAAACGTGTTTTAAACAGAACACGGAGAAATCGAGACGTGGCAGATCATGTATTTAAACATATTTATTGAGATTAAATAGCTATTAAATATACCTAGAAACACAATAAAACTAAAATGGATTGCACATTGTAGCTCACTCTACAATAAAGACCGCAGATGAATATACATGGCAATGGATTTACTGTTAATTGTGATTTTTCCATTCATATGGATTTGTTGTATTTTTCATTCAATATAATACTTTACATAGCAAAGTTAAATTTATCTGTATCTAGAAACAGGTGTTTAAGTCCTACGAAGTATGGTTCTTATATATTAGCCAGTATTATCGGTTCTAAAAATAATAATAATAATAATAATAATAATAATAATAATAATAAAATAATAATAATAATAATAATAATAATATACGCACCGTTCTATTTTTATGGGTTCCAATTATTAATCATCAAATTATGGTTCCCCTAATATGTTTCTATTTAAGGTTGAACAGTACACGCCTCTGTTGGGCTTTGTATAGGAATGGTTCTGTATAAAACCTGAATACAGCAGTGGTGGTATCTAGAATTGACAGTACGGATTTAGAACATACTTTACTCGCTCAGAAAAATAAAAGTAAAAATGCACAAATAAACATAACCGATTAAGTAATACATATGCTTAACATCTGTAAAAGATGCATTTTTCATTCTTAAACACTTGGTATACCCTATAAGTAATAGAACTACATATGCTAAGTAAATAGGGCACTGAGTATTAGTTAATGGGAGTTTTCGAAATCTGGTAGTCATGTTATTTTCATTGACCATATAGTTGATTTTAGGTACTGGGACCACATTTTAGTTAACAGTCAGTTTTCTATATTTATGTTTCGGACAACAGATACAGCTGTGAATTACAATTTAGTAAGCCGTAATTCACATATGCCCGTTACTAAATCACAACCCGGAGTATATTGCACTATAAAAAAGTCATCATTCATATCTGGAGCTCTTGACTGTCCCGGGGCAGGTTTAATCCAGAGCTGTTTTGTGGTTTAGCACCTCGAATTAATAAAGGCAGCATCGCATGTAAACAGATCTACTTCAAGGCATTTTACATTAGTACAATACGTGTTTATTTAAATAGCAATTACACGCACTGTAGAATTAGAGGCGCGTTTAAAAAATCTAGGATGTAAAACAGCTGTTAACTTAGAGGCACCATGTTTTTTTTTTCTTTCTCTCTTTTTCTTTATTTGAATGTAGTGCTGTATCTAGGAATGGCAATTTACACGTTGAAACCAACAACATCCTAAGTTTATATATATATATATATTATAATATATATATATATATATATATATATATATATATATATATATATATATATATATATATATAGAGAGAGAGAGAGAGAGAGAGAGAGAGAGAGAGAGAGAGAGAGAGAGAGAGAGAGGAGAGAGAGAGAGAGAGAGAGAAGTGAGTGTGTGTGTGTGTGTGTATATATATATATATATATATATATATATATATATATATATATATATATATATATATATATATATATATATATATATATATATATGGATGGAGAGATATATATGATTGCATGTAATAATCCTAAACTGGCTGTCTTCAAACACGTGCAGGATTTGACATTTCAGTCTATGTTAAGTATACTAAAGAAACCAGATTTCAGACAGATCAATAGAAATTCAACTCTTAGGACCCTAATTTAAAAAAAAAATAGCCAAATGCAAGTCAGTTTAATCCTTTTTCTTTGAAATCACTGAAAGGTTGATTAACTTGCTTTCCATTTGGGAGGAACAAGTCTCTTGAATAGGATAATATTGACTTGCTTTGGTTTGGTAAACGATGTGTCAAAAATGGATCATTGCAATTGTACATCGGCACGAAATTCTCAATGATTTCTTTGAAAAATTGAAAAATGAAATATGATTTTATTTCATGTCAGATAATTTCTCTCCCCAACAACCAAACGCTTTGTTTACCCCTCTGGAAAGAACACGTTTCACTCCGAGTGTTTATTACTATGTTTTAACGTTGTTGGCATTGAGCAGCATAAGTAAAATACAGCTTAAAAATAAAATGCCAAAAATAAACACCTGTATCCAAATTTAATTGATTTACAAGAATATCTTATAAAGTATTGTATTTTTTCAAGGGTCAACAAGCAATTTCGCTCCTTTTACTTGGAAAGGATCTCGACTGCATTGCAGTAATATATATATATATATATCATTATCTATTATATATATAATATATATATATATATATATATATATATATATATATATATATATATCTACAAGAATTTCGTATATAGCTTGAGGGTGTTTTCTTGTGTATTTGGTCTTTTAACCTCTTCGAAAATTGACATTACAAATGGTGTATATAACAATCAATAAACTCGGTGGTGACATAATTGTAAATTAGTAATTGTTTCTGAAAATATTTCGTTTTAGTGAGCAAGATTTTTTAACTGGTCATTTGAATTAATACACTACTTTTGTTACCTTTTAGGTTTAAGGGAAAATAACGCAACAGATTGTATAGTTTGTTAAATCATTATATATTTATTAACAACTGAAGAAAAATATATTTAATCTATAAACACAAGGTGTAGGCAATATGTTTTAATTACGTTTTAAATGTTTATTTTAATTTAATAATTGACAATTGATTTCAAAATATACAATATAAATAAACGTGTTTAATACGAGTTCAGAATATTCTAATTATTATCAGAATGTTCTTGTCCACTAGACAAACGCACTGCGATCCTCAAAGCTTGACTAATCGGTCAAGTACATGGTTACAGAGGCTTCTTGTGTACAACACAGTTTTTACAACAGTTTCTCTTTACAGCAACATATTTCAAGAAGTGCAATAGCTATGTATTAACTCATTTAGTTAAAACACAGGTATCCCATACTTGCATATACAAATCAATTCAACCCGATAACGTAGAGATCGTATATAAATATGAATACTTCTACTTCTAAATTACCTAAAAATGAGCCAAAACACTTTTTGTTTAAAGAAATATATGGGACTCAAATAGCATCGAAATAATAAAACTTTAGTTTCTTTGGAACTTCAACCTTGCAACAAAGCACAGTTGATTTGAAAGATGTGTTTTGTTCTACAAGTATGACGATCAGTCTGTTGAAAAGTGGAATGAACACTATCAATCATTTAATGCGTGTTTGTTTTTTAGTTTCTTCAAAGCACCGACACGATGTGAAAAGTAAGGGGAGAAAGTTGAGCATTTGACCTATAGTGACGGTCAAACAAATAATATTTAGCACGGAAGTTGTCCCACCATTAATGGAATCAGCAGTTCATCTCAGGAGAAAGGAAACGCATCTGTTGTCTTTTTGTGCCATGAATATCGAACCTTGCGGAATTGTGCTAATTTTAAAGTCATTTTTTTAATAATTTTTTCTGCATAACTTTTTTTTGTTAATATGATCGTCATCTTTAAACACTATAATTTAAAATTGTTTTTATATGTCATGATGATCATAAACAACATACTGAAGATTGAAATTGTTTAAATATGGTTCAAAGACAGTATAGGTACAAATCTTCCTGGTAGTTCCATTGAAGTTAAAACAACTTCTGTAGTAAATATATCATTTTGGTTGTCACTTGTTGACAACATGTTTATCTCGTTTCTTGAAAATTAGACAGCTGACCGAGATCATCTGCAATATGACATTTGTCCCAACGTAATTGTCTATCACTACTGATTACTATGTAATCCAGATTCACTGCTGTTGCAAAAAGAAAATCTGTTTATTCTTGATTCAAATTGTTCCCTCTGTGTGTGTGTGTGTGTGTGTGTGTGTGTGTGTGTGTGTGTGTGTGTGTGTGTGTGTGTGTGTGTGTGTGTTTTGTGTGTCTTATAATGATGATTGTTCAAAGCTAGGGAACGGTAATAAAGGGGCGAGGTGAAACATATATGAACGGTGTAGCTGACAATCAAAACGGTGTATCCCGTTTTAAAGCAGGAAATGTAAACGTAAGCTACCAAAGCGAAAAAATAATCATATCCTCTCCTCTGTGGAAGGTTTTTAGAATCTGTGGATTTCGTGGCAATTATTCTCATTAGTTTTATAGCTTTGGGCTGGAAATCGCCACTATTTATTTGTAGTTTCCTGGGATATCCACAATGGTGCTGTTTTTCCCAAATTGAGCTCAAGAACAAGGGTGCTATCGCTTTGAAACGCTGTTACATGCCAGGTCAGGTTCCCAAGGAACAACAAAGGTCGTTTATGTCATTGTGCATTTCAAGTCAGCTATTATCATACATATAAATCTGCCCCAAAATAAAGCGCAATGTCGGAAATAATAGTTGTACGGGATACTTTTGTTTTTTTGTCTAAATTACATCTGGGGCGCTGATTTCCACAGCATAAATGCCATTATTAGACCAGGTAGCATTAATAAATATTGATCTGGGCAGACCAAATCCTATGGGGTACGACAACGAAGATAGCAGTATATATTTTACAGCAGCATACATTTCTAAAGATGCTATCATTTACTATTTCAATGATCGGGTCTTATATTTCTTATGAGAAAAATTGCAATTTGAAAGATGCGTAATTAATGAATTAATCAACCAATCACTCATTTTATTTAATTAATTAATCCGAATTCTATATCCCCATTACAGCAAGCTCTTTGCTGTGTGTGTGTGTGTGTGTGTGTGTGTGTGTGTGTGTGTGTGTGTGTGTGTGTGTGTGTGTGTGTGTGTGTGTGTATATTAAAGTATGTATCTTATATGCATGCATGCATCGATGGAAGAATACACCTCGTCACCTCGTGAATAATTATGTAATACATCAAACTAATCGTGTTAAAATAGGTCTACACATATAATAAGAAAATGTTAGGACAATTGAATGTATTCAATAGTCTAGGGTCATTTTAAGATGATAGGCTTTTCATTTTAGTGAGGAGGTTCCATTCCCCTCATGTTTCACGCATGCTCTTCCTCTATTGGTTAAGCACCAGTGGAACTTGTAATCTTTCCAGCCTTCACAGCCGATGTGTGTTCAACACGTGTCTCCCACTCATTAACTGCAGGCTACAACCAGAACACACCTCCAAACATGTCCAACATGCAAGTGTAAAACAGAGATAAGCGAACTTTGGTGCACGTATATATATATATATATATATAATATATATATATATATAATAGATAATATCTATTATATATATATATATATATATAGATATAATATATATGCATATCTCAGTAGCGTATTTCTTTCTCACAGTGAAAATTGTATCTTCAATTTGTATATACTCTGTTAGAATTTGAATTTGCAGCTTAGAAAGTTTACAGCCTTTGTTATTAGCTTATTAGCTCAGCCAGATCAGCTTAGGATGTCGTATATGTTTTATTTGTGAGTTTCCTTAAAATTACATATTAGGAACAGCTTGGCTTGTTTAGTTTCATTGCTTGTATATCATACTACTACTACTACTACTACTACTACTACTACTACTACTACTACTACTACTAATAATAATAATAATAATAATAATAATAATAATAATAATAATAATAATAAAGTAGGCTAAACCATAGTCCACGCTTTTAAAACAAACCAGCTAACACGTGCCATGGAAAAATGCCATTTAAAAGGAATCACTTTTAAAATATCCATATCTGCAAAAGCGTGGTTCTAGTAAATTTTGAACAATTACAAATAAAGGCTGTTTTATTTGAAACTTAATTTTCTCCATTAAACCCCTTTTATCGATTTTCAATTGCAAGAAGGGCTGATGGGACAATAAAGCAAAATAATGAGACAATATAGCATACAATCCAATAGTAATATGATTACATGTACTGTTCTGCAGCCAGTTGAAATCCCAATGACTAGAAGTAGTAACTTAAGATTTAGTAGTAAGTTTAGATTTTCTGTGTTTTTGATAATTTGCTTGAAGACAAAACTCCTGTGTTATGTCTTTGTGTCACATGATCATTATTTTATTTTGGTGAATACATGGTATGGACTTGAGTTTGAATACCTTTCTCTGTTGGATGTATTAAAAACATAGCATGAGTCATCACCTACTCATATGTATTTATGCATGCATTGACTGGTTTCGCCAACCCTAACCTTGCATTAAAATAATATCCAACAAATCTTCACTGTTTTTAATAAAGAGAACAAAGTCTATTTCTCATTTTAATATATGAATACAAGCGAGTCAAGTTGCGAATGCACTTCCCACACGTGTCTTTATTACACCTGGTACAAATTTCCAATTGAACTGGATTTGCTCAAATAGCGATTTAAACAGTAAGCTAACCTTACAGCTTTTGAACATGTTTTAGTACTTTAGACTGTAATATTTATTTTGATATCAAAGCCTATCTTCAAATATTTAAAACAAACATTACAATGTTTATTTTTTATCTATTGCATGAGATTTTTGTTCAGTTCTTAAGGGTGTAGGCTACTTTACATTTCTGAGGGTATGGCTCTTCTCAAAGCTTTTTGGTTTGTAATGTACAAACATTTTTAAAAGCAAAAATAGATCTGGTAATGTAATCAACACATTTTCAGAGTGTTACAGCACGTTAAACAAAACTGTGAGCGTTCACACAATAACTTTTTTTTTCACATTTCACAAAATAGAGGCTACTAAATAACTAATAAATTACTAGACCAAAATGTTTTGAGAGCAGTCCATCATCTTTGCATAGAATGCGCTAACTAATTCTAATGATCTTGTGTAACATGCAACATGAAAAAAAAAATGAGTTAAAATAAATGTACTTATATGCCTACCACGCAGGTTACATTTTAAACACAAAAGATTAAAGTACAGTACAGCCATAAAACACTTAGCCTATAGATATGACTACATCTCATACAAAGCCATGCAGCCAGCCACATTCCCTCATATAAGTGACATCACAGACAGTGTAATGTTTTTTTTTTTTTTTTTTTTTTTTTTTTTTTTTCTGGGTCACATGTTGTGATTTCAGCTTGACAAATAGATTTTGAACTTCAGTGCCTTAAGTTACTAGGTACCAGGAAGACACAGCAACCATCTATGAACGTTGACTTTATAGTATCTCCCTATCTCAATCTGGAGATCTTACGTTGAATGGAATTTTAAGTCTACAGTAGGATAACCAATAAAAACAGACCTACAGCAAGAACGCTGCTATGCATGGTTTTGACCAACGCTTATGACATAGAAATGCGTCAATTATTCAACTGTATAATGTTGGCTAATTCGATTGCTTCCACAGTTACTCGACTATTTACAGTGGGCCTACGGCATGTACTGTGTTAAGGTGTAGAGTATTTGCAGACTTGTGTCATAAATCAGTATTTCATATTTATATGTCTTCTTATGAAAACAATTCAAAGTGTGGATTTATTTAACAAGAAATTTTAAATTAAAACATGAAACGAAAATGCTTACGACGTATTGCCAACATTGAAATGTCCAAAACTATAACCTGTGCAGACAGGAGAAAACAACAGACCCAGTTTATAAAGCTGGCTGTCTCTTTGTGCAATTAAATACACATAAGTTTATTTCAACACACTGGCCAGTTGTGGCTGAGTCTCTTCGCTGGAAATAGTAAATAAACCCAAGAAAGTGAGACTGTTATTTAAAAACACGGACGAGAATCAGACATTCTTACTTTTGTTTTTAAGGTTTAAAACGGGGGTGCTTTACATTTGTGAGGGCATGCCTCTCCTCAAAGCTTTTCGATTTGTAATTTACCAACATTTTTAAACACAAAAACATATTCTGGTAATGTAATAAACACACTTTCAGAGTGTTAAATCAATTTGAGAATAGTCCAGTGTATTTGCATAGAAGCCATGAACTAATTAAAACAAATCTAGTTATTTTCCTAACACGTAGTTTAAGGCAGTCATGCATCGGGTCGGATACCAAATGCAAGAATGTGAACTTTTTTGCTGTTTGCGTTTCGGGTGGGGGTCAGAAAATATAATTTTCGAGTCATGCACGGGTATGAATTGCCAAAAACATTTTGTGTGCCCTTTCAGTGTACCTGTTTGTAACTCTTTCCCAAATAACATTTCAGAAGGTAAATGCAATTCCTGCACCAGAGCAGGAGGTGATTAGGCAGGAGTCAGCTCACTAAGCAGTGCTCTCGGTTTTTTTTACTTCTTGTGTGATACATAGCAAGATTTTTTTGTTATTATTATTATTTTTTATCACATCTGCTGGTGATATAAAAAGTCTCTGTGGACGAGGAGTGAACCAGCATAGCACGTGGTTTTTATATCATGTAGGGCAAGGGGCTCCAAACTTGGTCCAAGAGAGCTACTAGGTCTTCTGGTTTTTGGTTCAACCGAGATCTCAGTTACTTAATTGCACCTATTATTGGCTTAATCATTCAAGATTAACAGGTGTTCCAGATCTTTAGCCACTGATGATGTAAAGACACCTAGAAAACCTACAGGATTGAGTGTCTCCAAGACCAGAGATGGAGAGCCCCGATAGTAGTAGATAATAGTTCGAGAGGTAAATCAGAAGTGTGGAATTAATTTGGAATCATAGCTAATGAAAATAACAAACATGCAACTGGATTCATTACTTGTGAAACCTGTCATCATGTTTTGTGTATGACCCACAAAATAGGTACATCATATCTGCGAAAGAACAGGTGTAGCTCCCTTTTAACGGGTGGCATGAAGGGAATAAACAAGTATTTTATAGTAAAGTAGAGATAGTTAAGAAATATCATGGAGAATGGTATAGATATCTGTGTGTGAATGTGAGAGCGTGAGGCAGTCAGCAAATGAATTGTATTTAAAAAAAACGTGGGTCACATGTTGCGATTTCAGCTTGACAAACTTCAGCACCTTAAGTTATTGAGTACCAGTACGAGGAAGACACAACAGTCATTTAACATAGACTTTACAATATCTGCGTATCTAAACTGGGGATCTTACGTTGAGTGGAATTTGAAGTCTACAACAAGAACACTGCTATGCATGGTTTTGACAAATGCTTACGATACAATAATGTGTCAATTCAACTGTAGCTAATTTGATTGCTTCCACTAGTTACTCGACTGGACTTATGCCATTTATTTTTATTAAGATGTAGAATATTTGCAGACTTGTGTCATTAAATTAGTTTATATATATATATATATATATATATATATATATATATATATATATATATATATATATATATATTATATTATTTAATATTTTAAAATTAAGTTTAAACCTAAATTTATTTGTTAACTAAAATTTGTCTTTACGGTGTAATAAAAATTTGTGAAACCTAACCAACCCACAAAATTTGTGAAACACGATGCCAGCATGTTATTCTAAAGAAGGAGTTTGGACACGGACGGAGAAGAAGGTAAATTCTGTTTTAAAACAGGTGTAGGCTACATTTGTGAGGCCATGCCTCTTCTCAAAGCTTTCTGGTTTGTAATTTACCAACATTTTCAAAAGAAAAAACAGATTCTGGTAATGTAGTACACACAATTTCAGAGTGTTAAAGCATGTTGAAACTGCAAGAAATATATACATATTATTGTTTACTCATATGAGCCGCTGAATCTTTAATGGTTCTTCTTCTTCTTCTTCTTCTTCTTCTTCTTCTTCTTCTTCTTCTTCTCTTCTACTTGGTTTTTGAGAACAAAAGATGATTGCTGGTAATGTACAATTTCAGAATGACAGCATGTGAGACGGCAAGAAGATATGAACATTGCAATTGTTTAATGGAGCCGGGACTGAATCTTTAATGGTTCTTTTCTTTACCCTTTAGTTTTCTGTTTTCTAAGACACATTCACATCTCTTTTTGTGTGTTAAAGGCTCACAAGCTTCCTTCTCACTCACTCTCTTTCCAAAGAAGGAATTTGACGGGTTCAGCTAGAAGAAAGAGGTTTAGTTTAATAAGGATATGAGCATGTAAGAATCGTTTGGAAATTAACCTTCTTCTTCTTCTTCTTCTTCTTCTTCTTCTTCTTCTTCTTCTTCTTCTTCTTCTTCTTCTCTTTGTTTTATAGATCACGCAGCTAAAGATTGAGAACAACCCGTTTGCAAAAGGTTTTCGTGGAAGCGATGATATGGAATTGCACAGGATGTCAAGAATGCCAAGGTAAGCAGCACACTGGACAGTGCAGAGAAATAGCCCCTGTAAACCGACATTTTAGGACATTAGCCTACACATAACTGTGCAACAGCTTGTCATGCGACACGTCTTTGCACTGTACAGTTCCATAATCTAAAGCTTCTCTCGCCTTCCCTCATGATCATCAAAGACTTGGTTTCTACTGGTGTGTGTTAGCCGATTCCACCTGTTAGTTATTATCCTAGAGCTTGCAATGTAAAATTCCCATTTGAAGATTGAAAACTGTATTATTAGTGTCTAAAATGTAAAAGTTGTCATTTGACAACTATTGCTGCTTTCTACGACTCCCTTGTTGGGAAACAGATTTTAGTGGGTGCAGCAACCTGGTTAAATAATAGACTGGGAAAAAAAAATGTTTATTTATATGTGTGTTTTAAATGCATGTATTCTATCATATATTACCGGAATTATAGCATTAAAATTAAACAATAGAATAGGACTGTATAACCTTAAGCAGAAAAGTAGGAAATATGACTTAAGACAGATGCCAGTAGGATAGTTTTTATTATTAATTATTATTATTATTATTATTATTATTATTATTATTATTATTATTATTATTATTACAGTCAGTGATTAGCTTGGCCTAGCTTAAGCTTCACATCATAAACAATACACAATGGAAGTTTTAATGCTAGCTCTTGAACATAATGGTCATAAATTCATATGAATTTAAATACAATATAATAAAAAATCTTAAAAAATAAGATCATAAAAACATGATGAAAGTTTGAGAACGAGAAACGACCTTTCGGCCCATCAAAGGCCATCCCTTGTTAGCACACCATTCTCCGCTACTAGGGGAAACTAATTTAAAAGAACATGATGTTGTCTTTTTTTAAACGTTCAGAGTGTTATAGATCCTGCTACTTCACCTGGTAGGCTATTCCATGCATTTATAACTGTGTAAAAAAATGTTTCCACATATGCCCTTCTTCTCTCTGTGCTAAATTTGAAATAGTGTCTTTGTTTAACACTAATTAACGTACATTTATGGGAAAAGCATAGAAAAACGAATAAATTACTGTGCAAATTGGCTTTTATTTGGTATCCAAAATGATATCATATAGTTTGCTACACTAGTAGTATATCTTGATCTATGACTTATATAGTAATCTATATACAACTAGCATTTCTGTTCATTTTATATTGAACTATATGTTTCCTTTCAATATTTCACAGAACACTTATCCTATAGCCTATAATTACATAGATACATTGGTGTATTAATTAAAATTCATTTAATCTGCTCCGGTTAGTGGTTTGTGAATTAAATAGCAATTCCATGGCAAAACAGTTTTTCCCATTTATACTGAGGATGCAGATTATGTATTTTCCATTGTTAGTCTCTATTGTAATTCCATAAACCTTACAACATTGAAACTTGTTAATGAACTTGGCTGAAAATGAGATATAATGGAAGAAGAAGTGACGAGACAAAACGGGGAAGGGGTGTTACTCTTCAGAGATTTGCACCCCTTATTTCTATGTTCTAGTCTGTTATGTTGATTTTGAGTTTTGTTTTTCTCATAAACCCTTTACTCTGCACAGAATATTGTTTACTATTAAATATTAATTGGGAAAGAAAATCATTTCATGTTTTTGTTTCAAGAGTCAGGAACTTTTGTAAACCAGAAATAAAGCTTTGAGTTTACTATATTCAAATCGTTTAGTGTTTATGACAATTAGCTAGCGTCCAATAAATAATGAAATATTGAAAAAAAATGAATGACTCTTAAACATGTATGATTTAACTGTGATTAATGTCATGGATTATTATTAAATTGTGCAGCATGGAAGGAGTGCCCTGTTAAATTATGCAGTATGGAGGGAGTGCTCTATTAAATTGTGCAGAATGGCAGGAATGCTGTATACTCTTATTTCTTGTTTTCAGTAAAGAGTACCCAGTGGTCCCTCGCAGCACAATCAGACAAAGAGTGGGCTCCAATCAAAGCCCTTTCGGGGGTGATGTGAGGGGTCTGCCCACTCCCTCTAACCTGGGCTCCCAGTACCAGTGTGAAAATGGAGTCTCCAGCACCTCCCAGGACCTGCTGCCCCAAAGCAGCCCCTACCCCCTGCCCCACGAGCACAGCCAGATCTACCATTGCAAGAGGAAAGGTAATGGCTGAAATGAGCTTTTTTAACTTATAAGATTTTACATGGTGTGACTGTAATACTTATAAGATTGTACAGGGCATTACTCCAATACTTATAAGACTATAGTCTGTCTTGTTTTTTTTATGACATAATTAATTGTTTTTGTTGTGTAACTAATTGTCATTTAGAGGCCCTTTATTCTCTGCCACTCCATGGAAATGACTTGAGGAGGATGCTGTTGGCATTTCACGTACTGGTGCAGCATAACTAGCTGGTTCTTGCTGCAGTCAGCAGACTCTGCCCCAACAATCAAAGGAAACACATAATCTGGGTTTAGTGAAACCACCCATAGAGACAGCAGATCAGGAAGTTGATGGGGGTCACTGCACGGAGACAAATCAATTCATAATCCTGTCTCAATTGAGATTTCAAAGTTGGCAAAACAAGGAACGAAATGTTGACAACTTCCCAGCCCTGGAATCCAAGGCCAGTGAAGACGCAGCAGTCACAGCTCCTTGATCTCCTGGTAGGGCCAGGGTCTGGGTCAGGGGTCTCTCTTCTCTGGTCTCTTCACTGGGAGTCACATTTCTAGTTGCTGTATATGGAACAGTCCGTGCCAGACTCCTGCCTTTCATTGAAACAGTGATACAGTACGTAATCCCCCATGAGATACATACAAGCCAGATTTAAACCAAGTATGAAAGAATTCGGAATTGCTATTGCTAATGTACTGTGCAAATCAATATATTATAATTAGCAGTACATGTTACATCTGTATAAACAACAGGAGATTTGAGCCTTATAATCTTGAGCGATAATGTTCCTCTTTTGTTAAAAAATAAAACTTCAGCCTTCTTATTTTATAAGTTCAGATTTTTTAATTTCATGCAATTTTTTTTATTTATTTTTAATTATTTTTATTAATATGAGCTATACTCTTGTAGTTTATAGGGTCACAAGAATCCCTCTATAAAATGTAGAGCCTTATAATATTCAGTTGGGTATACATTACTCCTTATATTACTCAAGTGTATTTAATGTAGTTTGATATTATTAAAAAATGTTATACATTATTTAGTGAAGAATCTCTAAATTGTGTTTTCTTCTTAGAACGTGAAGATTAAAGTTAATTCAGTAACCTCCCTCCCCCAAATATGTCAACCTTCAAGAGTAATGACATGTAAATATGTATCCTTAAATTGCTTTGTATTCCGTTTTACAATATGTATTTGTTTATATAGTTCATTGCTCAACTGTATGTGAATGTATCAATACAGAAAATTTAAATGAATTCAGAACTTCAGATGAACGGTTAATAGCTGAGTAATCAGTTTAAGTCAGAAACCTGTTTGCTACTGGTCTAGAGAGTTCTGTACAGCTGAGTAGTGCCACCTATAGGAGAAAGGCCTCAACACACGAAGGTAAATGAACAGTGCTAAGCAATCAGGCAGTTACATATTCACTGTTAAATACATGTTGTCAGAAAGCTTGTCTAGAAGAAAAATGTTTCTTTAGTATGTCGTGTATGTCATGATTGATTGTTTAAAGGTATAGGCAAATAGTTTAACATGGTAAAATATTTCAGAACTATTGGGAGATACCACTTATGAAGAATTCTAACATCCATAACTATGAAATTTTCAATGGTAGAAATACTGAAAGAAACTTAATGCATTTTAACAAGGAGTCAGTGCAAGACATGGAGAAAGAGTTTTAGTCAAAATGTTTGTCATTGAATTTATTATATTACTTTTAGTATTTCTAATAACAATAATAAGTGACCTTGATAAAAACTACTTCGAGAAATATTTATACAACTTTATACAAATACTTTAAGGTTAATTTAAATACCACTAAAGTAATGATTTGAGTTGTTATACTTGTATTAAATATAAGCCTTCACCAAACATCCATGTGTACATTTGAAAGACAACATCAGTCTTTTGTTAACATATTCATATAATAGCCTGTCTAAATCTGATTAAATGCAACTGATACCATGAATGCTGGTCACCTAGCTCAAGTGTATTTAGACCTAGTGCTCAAACTAAGCATAGCAGTGAATCTGAAAACCTGGTTACCATTTAATCACAAACTTTACTGGGTGTTTGTTTTTGTCTCTCTGCAGTAGAGGAAGAGTGTCAGCCAGGAGACCCGACTTACAAGAAAGCATACATCGAGAACTCTCCCAGCGATGAGGACTCCTACTACCGAGCAGGGGGCTACTCCCATCCACCAGGACAGACTGCTGCCTCCTACAGGACTGAGTCGGCACAGCGTCAGGCCTGCATGTATGCCAGCTCATCACAAGTGGTAGAGTCTGTGCCTAGTCTGGAGAACATTAGTTGCAACACCTGGGCCGCTGTGCCACCCTACAGCGGATGCCCAGTGACTGCCATACAGCCGATGGAAAAGCTGCCATACCAGCACTTCTCTGCCCACTTCACATCTGGTCCACTAATGTCCAGGCTTAGCGGAGTGGCCAGCCATGCCTCTTCCCAGATCACAGACACCCACAGCATGTACCAGAGCTCCGTGCCCCACCAGCCCATCGCTCGACAGTGCATACCCCAGATGGGCATCCAGTCCCCCAGCAGCGGGCTCCAAGGCAGTGACTACCTGTACTCCCATGGCATGCCACGCAATCTCTCCCCCCACCAGTGTCATACTATCCACGGGGTCAGCATCGTGCCAGAGTGGAATGAGACCAGCTAATTGGAAAGGGGGTAGGGGGCAAGAAAAATAGGATGAAATCAAATGACGTTAATCAATCTTTGCATTTCACAAGAACAAAGCTGCCTTCGAAAATTATGCACAACACTGCTTAAATGGCCACTGAAGATCTGCTTGGTTTCTACTATGTTTTCAATAAACCCGCTTTTGAGACTCCATATAAAGATGTTCCTTTATAGGAAGGACAGAGGTTAAATAGGACCCACACAAACAATTTTAAGGAGGAAATCAAAAGGTGTCAGATGATAGCTTTGCTTTGCCATCTGACGATAAAATCACAGGTTGATTGGAAGACAAGAACTTTTATCTGCAGATATAAGGATCAAGGTTGGTAAAAGACCCACAGACCTGAAATGAAGACATGCAACTTTAAATGGCCAAAGGGTATTCAGTTCACCCCTGCTTGGGTTTTTATTGTAATCTTTTGCATTTTTTTGTTCTTAGAACTATGAACCGGTACACTCCGTTCACACTGTTAAGTTGCAAAACTCCGAATTCAGTCAAACAAGTGTGGCAAGCTGGTCCTAGAATGATTTGGCACTACATAACTTTTATTTACTGTCATCTGTGTATTCAGCACACAGGGGCCAAGTCAATTTCAGGTACAATAGATACATTGTGGTACTATCTTATTGATCCAAACAGCTACAGATCTTAAAACTATGAGACATGCTCTACTGCAGAACTCTTTGCAACATATTTTGTAACACTTAGTGATTGTACATCACTTTTTAGGAAACATCAGTTGGACTATAAAAGTTAAAGAATGGCTAGCTCTGCGACTGTTAAGATTAGTAAAATAGACTCAATGCATCAGAAAAAGAATAGATTCTCTTGGTACAAAATAGGTTAATTGCACTTTTTCACAGCAGTAGCACAAAGTGTCAAGTTGCTTTATAGCTAATCACTGGTCTAATGTAAATTACATAGTGCCGTGGACATGAAATAAAGTTAATGTGTGATTGACTCTATCCTATGACTGCTAATTGCTACAGTTGAGATAAAGTCAAGCATGCCTACACCAGTATTATTAAGCGATAAGTCAGCCGTTTATGTTGTACTCACCATACATCTACCTACACGTTGAGTTAGCTACAGTGAACTTGTATAGATTCATGGGATTTTTAAAGAAATATATAGAAATGAAATATTATTTTTGTAGTAATTGCAGGGATCACATTGTTCAAGTCAATCATACATTTTAAGCTAGACAAAGGTTGAAATGTTATAGCAGAAATGTTTGTCTTCTTATCACTTTTTGCTCACATTGTCTAAAAAGAATCACAAAGCCCTTAAAAAGTTTGCTGCGGTATAACCAACAATGATACAAGTCTAGTGAAGCACAGTAAAAACACGACAAAATGTATATCAATCTAAACAGAAGATACATTATTGATATTCAAGTCTAGCATAATCAAACTACTGTGGTAAAAGCATAACAACCATGGTTAACTATGGTAAACCAATGTACACAGATGGGGGGATGTTACACAGCAGTGGAAATTGCTCATATCTTAAGGTAATGAAATACTGGCATTAATGTATTTCCACAGAAAGCTTCAAGTCTGCTTTAGACAGCTCTGTCTTTATAAACAGTGTCACCGAACAAGCAGTTTTTTATCCTATAGAATTTTTTACCCCCCCCCCTTGAAAAAAAAAGACAAAAAATGAAATAAACTGACGTGTTTCACAAGCAAAGCATTTAGTTCTAAGAAGAAAAAAGAACAAAAAGAAAAAGAAACAGCTGAGACGGCTCATCCACTTAGAACAACCCAGCGGTACTTATAAACAGTGTGATGCTGATGAATGTCCTAGTGTTTTTGAAGCTGTTTTTTTTTATATTCTACTCCTTTTTATTGTCTGCTCTTGCACAGCTGATTTCTTTTCCATATTTCACTGGCATTTCTTCTAGTATAAACAGAACCAGATATGTTTTTCAAGCTAGCCACTTCAAGGGTTAGAGATTGGCATCTCTGTTATGAAATTCAACATCCAAACCTATAATCAAAAGCACTTAAACACTGAAGGAGAAATGTCTGACTATGCATAAAATGAAAAACAAAATAACAATAAAAAAAACATCTATCACACAGTTTACCAGTGTGCACGGAAGGTGTTGCTTGATGACGCAGGTCCTAGGTTGCCATTGCCTGGCTTCATTCATACATATAGTGCCTGGTCACTGTATCTCATATCAGGTTGGGTCACATTGTTTTCCCTTAAGCACAGCCTTTACACAATGTAGCATCCATTAGGTGTTGGATGATGTCTCAAGGGATCTGTTCAATCTTTAAAACATTTCGCAATTGCCAAGCTAGGCAGAGGATCATAATGATATATGCATCTTTCAATTTCATCCCAAACATGCTCAGTTAGATTGAGATCTGAGGATTGTGGTGGCTATGGAAGATGCTTGATGTCAAGCTCCTCAAATCATTTGTGCACAATTCTGACATGGTGGATAGGTGCATTATTGAAAGTAACCATCACCTTCAGGTTACAGCATTGGGTGAACTTAATCAAGAACTATAATTAAGTAATCTGCTTGTCCCCATACCAGGGCAATACCTAAGCCAATCAGGTAGACATGACATTCTAACGTGGCCAGGCAGTATAAGTTTCTGATCCATTAGTTGTGGGAACTGTCCTGAACTACTGAATCTAAAGTGCAGAACACAGCGTTTTCACCTTTTAGTGGACGTCAAAAAATAAATAAAAATGCTTGACTGGTTTCACAAACCCTGTTTAGTGCTAATCTTGGACTATCTTACCTAAAATAATATTAGGTTGTCCTGTATTCGTGCTGATCAGGGTCGGTGAGTCTCTGTTTACAACAATAAAAGAGCATCCAGGTTAAACTTGATTGAAACAAATCCCTGATGAATCAATAAAGAGAGAGCAGGGTGGAATTCAGCTTCAGTCCTACTAGCCAGTTCAACCGAAAAATAACAAAAAAGGGAGGCATCTGAAAGCAGCAGCTCAACAGTTAGTGGCTAACAGTTCATTCAGATTTCACTCAACTGATTTCCATATATTTAGCCCAGTAATGTGTTTCTAATTCTGTGATACTCTAACCTACTCACCATGCCTATCTGTATAGAATTCCCATCGTGCAGAGCATATTTGAAAAAGAAAAAACTATCCTGGTCTTGTACTATCAACTGAATATCATATACAATAACACTGAATGTCTATTTTATTCTGAGGTGCTGCTAATTTCCTTAATTATCATGCCTGAAAAATAATAACAGTGATCAGTGTGTTTAAAGAGATCTGCAAAGTACAGCCTCAGTTTCTCTTAAATACCTTTGTATGTTCCCTTTTTTATAATATTTTGCTTGTTTTTAAGAGTTATTGTAAGGAGAAATGGTCATTTAAAAAAAAAACACAAAAAGATGAAATTATGTATCAAGCAATAAGTATTGTTTATTGACAGTTGCTTGTATTAATTATTAGTATTTATTGTTCTAGCATTATGCAAATCAATTGTTTCTAGTTTGTTGGAAATCATATATTGTTAGATTTTTTAAAGAACAAAAAAGAAGTGGAAACAAACGTGTTATAGAAGTCTGGTTAAAATGTAATTGTTGTATAAAGAGATGGATTACTTTGTTGTTTTTGGTGTAAATAAACACAAATGTATATACAGAACTGCAATAAATTTAAGAACATTTTGGTTTATTCACACTGACTGCATGTTTTCTTAACATCTTTTTATTTTTCTGCTACTGCCTTCAAATATGATTATGCAGGCAATAGGACCATGCAATGGGGCAAAACTACCACACATGCAAATCAATTGAACAAAAAATTAAAATGTAGACACAAAAATGTTTGGACGTTTCATCTTATAATGTTATACAAATACTTCTCATCTAAACATGAATATGTTAGCCCTAGCCAGGTCATAGACTTTGAGACAGTGTCTTCACATTTGGTATATAGCTGTCTTCTAAGATTCTCTCAGTCACCTTTAATTACTGGCGTCGTTCAATACAAATTAACTCATTTGGGGTCACTTTTGTCATATTTCAGAAATAGTACATATAACTAATAAAATAATTTAATTAAATCTTATCTAGTATAGAATACCATCACTTCATAGAGCTGACATTTTCCTGTAGGAAAGATGCACACATTACATATGTTAAACATGGATTTGACATTTAATACATATACTGTATATTTTCCCCATAGCCTTTATAAACAGTAACACTGCCAAACGTATCTCGCAGTCTCTTCCACACTGCACTTCCAGTTTAGGGAATGAGGTCAAGACACATCAGTTTCTTTTAAGAGCTTGAATGTTTCATTTTTTAAGACAATGACAATTAATTTCTGCAAATATCACCTCTGGTTGTTCCATTAAAGGTGAAACAACTTCAATAGTAAATATTTCATTTGTGTCCGTCACTATAGGCTAAATTCCCATTATAGATCTTTTTGCTTTTAAACAATGATTTAAAAAAAAAAAAAAGAAATGATATCCTAACAATGTAAAACTAGTCATATTTGTGCATGTGAGGGCATCCAGGAGACTAGCCTTACAGTGTCCCAAGAAGACTTACAAGGAACTTACAAAGTGCACTTGTTAATGCATTTGAGAAGCATCTATAGTTCTCCTCAGATCTGACTCTACAGTACTGTGCCTGTGACCTCGATGAGTCAAGAGTTCATGTGATGAATCAGCAGACATAACAAACAGCAGCCAAGCCCCAGCCCTCTGCTTCCCGAGAAATGAGACACAAATCACTTGCTTCACTGCACACACAGGAACTCATTTTTATTAATTTAATACAGACTAATATTCTCAATATGTTGTCAATTTGATTTTACAATCATTTAAAAAATATATAATTACTATAGCTTTGATATCACCCCCCTTTTTAGCAATTTCTAAGAAAATCAGATAACTTGTGAAACTGCATATGCCCTTCACTGTGTATGTTATTACACCATGTTTTGTTTTCTATCTATGTATATATTTTATATATATATTTATATATATATATATATATATATATATATATATATATATATATATATATATATATATATATATATATTGTAGTTAGAATTTACAAATTCCATTAGCTATCGATGTATCCAGAGTGACAGAGATTGAATGGTTCTTGGTGTTAAATCTACCTCCCGACCTGCGAGGGCACTGTGTAAAGGGAACAGATTACCTTGGACTAAATGGCATGACAGTTTATTCCCAGGGTTAGGTGGAAGTCGACCATATAGGAAAGTGGTGGAGCTACGATACCTGAACTCAATGACCCGGACAGGAAACGGCATGGCATTCGTGGATTGGAGGAACGGATGTGCTTGGTAACCATGGGGTCATGACGTATAAATAGGGGATGTAGTGAAAGTGATCTGTTCTTTTGTAAATGGTTAGAACAACCTAGAAGGAGAAACCTGTAATACTAGAAAATGAGTGTTGTGATTGTTTGTTTGTCTAGTAAAAATTGTTTGTTTGTTATTTATACTACTATCACAAGCTGTAGCCGAATGCCAGCATCAAACTCGAACACAAGCACTTCCTTTTGTTTCACAGAGAATTAATTCCCTCACTGTAGTACCTGTGTGTGTGTTTTTGTTACGTGTCAATGTAAAAGAACAGAACTATTTGTTGCAGGTCAAACCTGAGGATTACAGAGAAGTGATACATGCTGCTGGGTAGAAGTCATTGAAGGGGTGGGGACAATTCCACCTTCCAGGTGACCAAGAAAGTGAAACACAATCTGAAAGCATGAATTGCAAACAGAGATTGAATCTAGTCTAGTACCAGAAACCATGTTGTAAAATAAGAATACATGTTTATGATAATATCTTTCTTTCGAAACTGCACACCTGGGAGGAATGGATGTACCCAGCAGGTAAGAGCTATGGAATTACTGTGACTAAATAGAGACTGCTGAACCGGGTGTGTATAGAGCAGCATTCAAAATATTCATCTATATGTAGAGATAAAAACAATAAGCTGCATAATATATTTTTTATATAGTTATGGTTCTTGTTTTAGTAGGAAATTGCATTGGTTGTTTCTGAATCATCCTTATCTGAGGGTTGATAAATAAATAATCTGTACTGTAAGCCTATGCACAAATCAAATTAATGCCTGTAGCGCACTTTATTTTTACTTTAGCCTACCAGTAATAGAATAAATCATGCTGTTGCATTGTACACATTACGGTACAATGTAAAAATAGTAAAACATTATTTTTAATTTAAACTGTATGATTTTGGTGCATTTTCTTTTTTACTGTAGCTTACTAAGTACACAATTAACAGAAAACAACAGAACACAAACTTTACAGAAGTAATATATTTTTTTTAATTTGTATGTGTGTGGGGCCCCCTCTGGCATCAGGGCCCCGAGCGCTTGACAGAACGCTAATGCCGGCCCCGGCTATTATTTTGCTATTTGCTTAGTTGCCATGACGCTGTTGTGTAGTAACTTCCATAGACTTGCATTCCCATTTTTGGCAATGTAACCACATTGTATTTGCCTTTTTAACAGCTTCACCACATGATGTATGATGCAAATAAAGTACTGTCCAGACTGCTGAGTTTTCTACATTTGAGCTAAAAGCGATCCATCAAATAAAATACAAGTTCACAACCAAGAATACGCTGATGCAGTAATAGCCAGAAAATTAAGGGATTCCCTTGCTGTACTGAGTGGAGGGATCTGGTTACTCAAATCACTTGCAGTGTAACAGAACTAAGTCCAAATGAAGTCCAGATGCAGTAAAATGTATCGTTCATTAGTAGCACCCCGATGTCATCCAATACCTTAAGTAAAATGCCTTTTAAAAAAACAAAATCAAACTGCAAATGCCAGAACTGCATATCAATTATACAGTATTGAAATGTTCTAACTTAGAAAGTAGACAAATATTGCTTATCCTGCATAGCACTGCAAATTATCTTTGTAGCTTTGTATCATGGTGAAGTGTACAGTATGATAGACTATTGAATGAAAATATACTATATTAATCAATACAATACTTGATGTTTATTGTAATGAGCTACTTCCAGCACTCTCCATACTAGAATAGAACAAATTAAATTTCCTGGCTGATAATGGCAGTTATCTCAAGGGGTTATTCCTATACAATATCACTGTAAATTTGTCATTTTCCCATGCTTTACCTGTGGTTATTCTATGATTTACTGTCATAAAGATGGCCAGAGTGGGTGACGTCAGACCTGAGCCAGGAAATAAACAACAAGAGAGGTGGAGTTTGGTGGAGCAGAGCGAATGGTTTTGCTCAGCATTTAATGAGTGAACAGACAGACAGAAAATGAACGGTTGCAACAAACAAAAACAGGACACAGCACATTCGCCAAAATAAACAGACAAACAAAATGGACTAAACAAACGGTGAGCAGATCTTTTACTACTAAGACTACAACTACTAATATTATTGTTATTATTCGTATTACCTCTGTCTCCAATCCCGTTCTCCACTCATTGAACACACAACCCCAAGTGAGTGAAAACATGCTGCTTTTATGCAGCTGTACCGAGACTCGACTGCTAATCAATCATTCAATTGGAGTCGCAGTACAACTGCACATTAATTAATAAAGTGCAATTCCCCATGCTCACATATTATTACGTTTTACTTACACTTGAAGTGCTGTGCAATCCTCGTGCCTAAATACAACTATACATTTTTAACACTTGTGTTACACAGACCCGTTTATATCCCATGTTCAAATGACTATACACCAACATTAACACATAACACAAGGCCAGGCACTTTGCCACATTTACCCACAATTTTTAATAGTTTACTATGTTTTCAAAATGCTTTACTATGTGCTATGCTCACACTGTGCTTTATTAAACTTTGCTATGCTTTTACTGTGGAAAACCTTTATAAGGGAAAGCAACCATAAATTTGCAGTGCCTGAAAGATAATCTTTGTCAATTTCAAACATAAAAATAAATATTAAACGCTACAGTGCAGTTTAACCGGTTCTGCTCAATAGATCACAGCAAAAAGAAGCCAGAAAAATATATTGCCTGCTATTGCCTCCCAAGCCTGCTTAATAGAAGGAGGTGCTTTGATCTTTGACAGGCAGCTCGGGAGAGGGCCTCTGGCAGCTTACAACCTGAAACATGAATGTTTCTCCTACAGACAGATTCAGGGGGGGAGGGGTTACACTTCATTCTTTACAGCAAGCAGCTGACCATATCCATTACTCAGTAGGCACTGGGATCAGAATTAGATTAGCTTGGTTTAGTGTCTTAACCTCTGAGAGACATACAATCCTCACAGGCTTTCTTCATAAAGCCAGGAGCTCCTAACCATTGCAGCAAATCTACTTTCATTTAATTTCCACAGATCTAAAGGATTGTTGTATTATACAAAATAGTACTTTCATGGACTTGTTCCATGCCTGCTGCATACAAATCTAGAATTATGCTTCAACTTAAAAATGTGATGCCATTACACTTACAAAAGTTTACCACATTAAAAGCCTAGCAAACTGTGTAAAAAGCACAGTGAAACCATGGTAAAACATAGGTATTTTAAAGCCTACAGAGGTACGGTAAACCAAGAGAAATTATGATAAATGCACCTTCTAACCATGGGAAAAGTTTAGGAAAAACTGTACAATTATCATGCAGAAGAAAGCAATTGAACACTGTAATGTAATTGTTTTTTCTCACCAACTGACAAAGGGCAGAAAATCAGTATTTGGCTTTGAAAAGGTGGTTGGCAATAGCCGCTACAGGATTTCGGAAGATTATCAGTAGGACCCAGAAACATTTTCATTTTGACTCAGAAAAGACATTATTTTCTATAACTTAGCTTTACAGAACCTGATTAACCTTAATTTTGTATTACTAATGTTACTTAGGTAAAGTATGCCCATTAGTGCTAAACAGGATGGAAAAACAGTGTTTTAACTCATTTTTTGTGTCAACTGTACTACTATTATGGCTTCCGGTATACTTTTGCGATATCATTTCTTTGATTTTAAATAAAAGATAAAAATTATGTTCTTACAGTTTTTTTTTTTTTCTTTTTTAAATTAAGTATCAATCCTAAAATTCTAGATACTGAAAAATTTTTGGCCATAGCTGTGTATTTACTAAGCATATGATTGTTAGCTATAGTTTTGTGCTGGTGGTAAAACCAATATCCATAATACAAATATAAGATGTAAACTAAGGTGCTGATTTTGATCAGCCTGTACCCTGCCAGGATAAACATCGAGACCCAACTTGACCTGTTTTGAGATCAGTCAGTCAGCTACTAGGAACTGGACTAGCCCTCTCATTCAGAAATGTTCTTATGTTTTTGAGCTGGAATTTAATGGATCATTTTACAGCACTGGGGAATCCATTGCTCACCTCTTCAAGATTATCCAGGGACTACCACTGAAAACAGATGACTGCCACAATCCAAGAGGATTCCCCAGTGCTGTAAAATCTAGCGGTATCGAGAAAGCAATGCTTTACGGTAGTCTTTTATTTCATACCCCTTAGTCAAAATATCTATTATTATTAGATGTGCTTTAAATTAATTTTTATTTTCTCGCTGATTTAAAAGGCAAATTGTGACATGTCAGAATCTCATCATTAAAGTAAATTTGAATCTAAAAACGAATCTGTATTATTTATTCCATTCATTTTTATTGGAAGGAGTTCAAGTGCTCTCCATTTTTTATGATCCTGATAAACCTCTCTACAGCCACCGCTAATTACTCCCATTATCTGGTAGTCTCACAGAAAGCCAGATAATTAGCTAAACATGGATCTGACTGCCCCTCTCACTCCCTGGTGATTCCACTCATAAAACACTCCTGTAGTGTCACTAGCGTTCTTGGCTATGGTGAAGAGTATTATAAGCTTAAGAGATGATCTGATGACCTAAGCTTAAAGGTTCCTGCTCAAGCACTAAAGATGTGGTTTTATGAGTCCAGCTGTCTAAGGACTGGTGTTTTCTGTACCGGATTCAGCCATTAACGTGGTGAAGCATCATGTTTACAAGGTGTTCTGAGGAAACAGCAGCAGCTTTCAGTTACAGCACATCACAGGAGGATATCTTGAATTAGACAGCAGAGGATCTTTCAGCCAATCAGAGCGCATATTCCACAACATATCACAGAAAACTCATTTATCACATCACCTGTTCCATATTGAGTTTTTACCATGCTTTATACACAAACTCAGTATGCTTTAACAATTCAACAATTCCTTGTTTCTTTTTTCAGTTCGAAATAGTCAACATTGTCAATACCTTTAAGAATTTTGAATGCTTGAATCAGATCGATTCAATTCAATACCGAATAGATTCAATTCTTTTAGCCTGTCTGCAAATTACATGCCTTTTAAATCAGGAATGATTTTGGTTGCTCGTCTTTGCACTCTTTCTTGGGCAGCAGGATCCTTTTTGTAGCGAGATGATCAGAACTGAACACAATATTCTAGATAAGGTCTTACTAATGTATTGAAAAGTTTTGACATTACTTCACTTAATTTCAACACTTTTTACAATATAGTTGAGCATTTTTTTGGCCTATTTATAGCTTCCCCACATTGTCTAGATAAAGACATTTCTGAGTAAAGATAAACTCCTAGATCTTTTTCATAGATTCTTTCTTCAATTTCAACGTCTCTGTGGCAATTTTGCCTGTGATTATGAACAGGTGGAGATTTGATGCGTGCAGAAGAAATCACAAACAATTGTAATCCGGTAGGAAACAGGGGTTTAATTATAATCCGGGTTTGCTGACCAACAAAAGGAAAACGCTCTGGCAATACACAACAATGTGTAATGCGCAGAGCCAAACAAATGGGCGTACAGTCCCAAACAATAAACATTATCCGCCCCACAATACTAAAACATGGTCAGCAGTCCCGGATGCGTGTAGTAGTGCTAGTGGTGGATGATAACAGGTTATTTGGTGACAGTTCGTGCAGTGCAGTTCTGGCTTGTGCTGGCCCAAAAGCGACAGCTCCAGAACGTGTTTAGTCGTCTAGTGATACAAGAAACAAGACAATTACTAACACTCAAAACAAACAAACACTCACGAATATTCCTTGGCAGTTTCTATTGCAGCTCTCAGTCCTTCCAGGTTTACGTATACAACCCAAGCGAAGGAAAAGATTAGCTTTTCTCTGGCCTCTTTTATGCTACCCCGCATGATCCTTTGGTAAACTATTACAGCTGCATCTATAGCTTGCAGCTGCTACCTCATTTGCCTTCTGGGTCAATAAGTTCCTGCAACAGAGTCTCGCTTTCAACTAACTGTCAGGTCAGACCATCCAGATACTTTTCCTTTCACTATTTAGCACTCTCACAGGTCGAGAGGGAGATTTACAACCAGAACTCATTGTATTTCTGTGACGTATCCCACCGGTCAGAGTGGAGCCGAAGGTACACTCGGCTGAATCTACCTTTCCCATTACTCCCCCCTCCCGGGAAAAATAATCCGCATTTTGATGGTCCTTTCCCGCACGGTGTACCATATGGTACATGAAGGGCTGCAATGCCAGATACCACCGAGTTATTCGGGCATTGCTGTCCTTCATCGTGCTTAACCACTTGAGTGGGGAGTCATCTGTGACAAAATCAAATGAGTGCCCCAGCAGGTAGTATCGTAAAGAGTGAGTAGCCCATTTAATTACCAAACACTCCTTTTCGACTACGGAGTAGTTGCGTTCCCGAGGTAGCATCTTTTTGCTGATGTACAGTATTGGGTGTTCTATTCCAGCTACCTTTTGGGACAAGACAGCACCCAAACCTACATCCTATGCGTCAGTGTAGAGGATGAATTTCTTGGTGAAATCTGGTGTGATAAGAGTGGGTGCCTGGCAAAGTCTATGCTTAGTGGCATTAAAAAAACCCTGACACTGAGCTGACCACTTAATTAAATTTGGAGCAATCTTTTTGGAGAGGTCAACTAACAGGTTAACCACTGTGGCATACTTGGGGATAAAGCAGCGGTAATAACCGACTAATCCCAGTAGTGACCTCACCTGAGTCTTGGTTTTGGGGATGGCTGAGTCAACCAAAGCCTGGATTTTAGTGACTACGGGTCTCATCCTTCCATTCCCCATTAAAAATTCCAAATATTGAGTTTCTTTTTTGGCAAACGCACATTTCCTCAATTTAGCTGTCACCCGGGCTGCCTTTAGATACTGAAGGACGGCTGCAATCCTAGTCAAATGCTCTCGCCAGGTGGAGCTGTAAATAACCACGCCATCAATATACGCGGCTGAATATTCATGATGTGGGTGTAAAGACTAGTCCATCAGTCTCTGAAAGGCAGCGGACGCACCATGTAGCCCAATTGCATGGTTTTAAAGTGAAACAGCCCTTCTGGTGTTGAAAATGCAGTTTTCTCTCTAGAGCTGCGGGTTAAGGGGATCTGCTAGTATCCCTTCGTTGGGTCCAGAGTGGAGATAAACCTCGCTTTTCCCAGTCTATCTAGAAGTTCGTCGACCCAAGGCATGGGGTAAGCATTAAACTTGGCAATAGTGTTTACCTTTCTGAAATCTACACAGAAGCGGTTGGTGCCGTCCTTCTTGGCCACTACGACAATAGGAATGCACCACTCACTTCTGGAAGGCTCAATCACCCCAAGCTCAAGCATATCCCATACCTCTTTGCGAACGCCACTTCTTGACTTTCTAGGATCTGGTACAATCTCTTTCGCACTGTGACACCTGGTGGAGAGATAATGTCAAATTCATCCAAATTAATTCTGCTGGGCAAGTCAGAAAAAACATTGCTGAAATCCTCAATAAGCTTACGTAGCTCCCATTGCTGATATGGACCCAATTGTTCCCCCATCGAAATTATTTTTGTGCTAGGAGTCTTTAGACAGGAGCCTAAATCATCCTCTATATTGCCTGGGGCTATGAACAAGACCCCCCTTGCCTGCCAGGGCTTTAATAAATTTACAAGATACATTTTACATTCATTACAACGATCGGGCTGTCTAATTTAATTTCCCTATAGCCCGAATCACTTCATATGGCCCCTGCCATTTAGCACACAGTTTCGAAATTCTGATGAGGGAAGTAGCAGCATTACCTTGTCTCCAGGTCGAAAGGTTCAAATTAGTGTATTTTTGTTGTAATGCTGCTGTTGTTGGTGCTGAGCTGATCTGAGGTTGTCCTGGGCCAAAGGACTGACCAAATCCAGGTGATCTCTTAGTAGGAGCACATGCTTCACTACATTTTTGGACGAGCCTTTGTGCTCCTGCCACCCCTCTCTCAACAGATCGAGGATGCCGCAAGGCCGTTGGCCATACAGGAGCTCGAAGGGGGAGAACCCTATCTAACTTGACGGTACTTCTCTCACTGCGAAAAGGAAGTAGGGAAGAAGTGATGCACAATATTTTTGGTCTTGTGTTACAAACCGTCTCAGTATCACCTTCACGGTTTGATTAAAGCGTTCCACCAAACCGTCCATCTGTGGATGATAAAGAGACTTCCCTATGGGACATATTTTTTTATATTTTATTCACCTGCTGTATTGTGTTAGACAGAAAATTGGTTCCATGATGAGTCAAAATCTCTTTGAGAATCCCTACTCTAGCCATAATCTGTACTAATTCATTGGCTATTGCAGCAGCACTAGTGGATCTCAGTGGAACTGCCTCTGGGTATCACATTGCATAATCTACCACTACTAATATATGCGTATACCCAGAGTCAGAAGGTAGCAAAGGGCCCACTATGTCCATTGCAATGCGTTCAAAGGGGGTGGAAATAATCGGCAGTGGACCCAAAGGGGTAGCGGGCACTCGACCCGGCGCTACTCGCTGGCAGTCTTGGCATGTGGCTACATACCTCAACACATCAGTATGAAGACCTAACCAATAGAATCATGCCAATATCCACTCCCTTGTCTTCTCAGCTCCGAGGTGCCCCGTAAAAGGGATATCATGCGCCAGCCTCATGGCCTTGGTCCGACAATATTAGGGAACCAATAATTGTGTTACAGGCTGTCCTGTGCCCGCAGCTAGATTTACTCTATACAGTAATCACCCCATGATACTAGAATATGGATATATTAGCACCCCAGGGCCCTCAATATCCTTAACTTCAATAGACCGACCAGCATGCACTAGTGACGGGTCTTTCTGTTGCCGCCACACTATGTCCACACTTGAGTACCACATGTCCGGTACATTGAGAGGGGCCAGAGTATTATTTGCCCTGGTTGGCCCAATAACCTCACCCTCTCGGTCACATTGTGTTCCGACTCCCTTTGACTGGCGTTTGTTACCATTCAAGCACTGTCCTACCAGACCCCAGCCTTGTCTCAAAGATGCTCCCTCCCATTTCGCAGTCTGTCTCTACTTATTTGTTTTTTTATGATGGAAAATAACACGGTCATCAGTCCTGGGTGCTTGTAATAGTGCTCGTTGTGAGTGATAACAGCTTATTTGGCGACAGTTCATGCAGTGCATTTCCGGCTTGTGCTGGCCCAAAAGCGACAGCTTCAGAACTTGTTTAGCTGTCTAGTGATACAAGAAACAAGACAATTACTAACACTGAAAACAAACAAACAGTCACGAATATTCCTTGTCAGTTTCTACTGCAGCTCTCAGTCCTTCCAGGTTTACGTATACAACCCAAGTGAAGGAAAAGATTAGCGTTTCTCTGGCCCCTTTTATGCTACCCCGCATGATCCCTTGGTAAACTATTACAGCTGCATCTATAGCTTGCAGCTGCTACCTCGTTTACCTTCCGGGTCAATACGTTCCTGCAACAGAGTCTCGCTTCCATCCAGGCTGACGACTTCCCGACCTCGGAAATGAACTGCCAGACCAGCCCGTTAAGATACATGGGAGATTTACAACCAGATCTCATTGTATTTCTGTCACAGTCCCCCATGTGGTATTTATAAGGGACCTTTTTATTTCCTATGTGCAGTATCTTACGCTTTTTTAAATTAAATGTCATTTGCCATGTGTCTGCCCAGTTCTGAATGCTGTGTAAATCATTTTGAATGACCTTTGCTGCTGAAACAGTGTTTGCAACTCCTCCTAGTATTATATCATCTACAAATTTAACAACTTTGTTTACTATACCAGAATCTAAGTCATTAATGTAGATTAGGAATAGCAGAGGACCTACTACTGATCCCTGTGGTACTCCACTGGTTATCTCACTCCATTTTGAGGTTTCTCCTCTAATCAGTACTTTTTGTTTTCTACATGTTAACCAAGCGTTCAGCTTGAGAATTAATCTTTTATATGGGACTTTGTCAAAAGCTTTCTGGTAATCTAAATATACCATGTCATATGCTTTGCAATTATCCATTGTCAATCCTCAAAAAAAATAGAGATAATTTATAATCCAGTTTGGAAATGGTTTTTGTTTTGTATTTCCAGGTCTGACGACCAAACAATAATTCCCCGGCAGTACAGACCAATGTGTACAGCATGAGCTACATAATACAAGAACAGACAGTCCCAAATAATAAACAATATTCGTCCCACAATAATACTGACATGGTCACTAGTCATTGGTGTGTGCAGTAATGCTCATGGTGGCTGATACAGTTTTATATTTGTTACAAAGGTACAGCGTTGTCAGGTTTTGTTCTGACCCCTGGCGACAGATTCAGAACTGTGTTAACTGTTTGGTAATGTAGAAGACAAGACTAGAAAATTACAAACAAACAAAAACACAACTCTCAAGATTTAAAAATTATAGTCACTTTTACTGTCCTTGGTTCTTATTCACTACAAATGAATGCGAAGGAACATATTGCAATTCTCCATCCGCTTTTACTCAGTCAAGCATGACCTCCTCTCCAATCTGTGTCTGCCACTTCGTTTCCATTCTGGGTCAATATGTTCTTGCAATGGAGTCTCACCTTCTTCCAGACTGGCTGACTTCCCGACCCGGGGAAAGAACTGTCAGACCAGCCCAAGAACTCTGTATGAGATGCAATAGCAAGCCATAGGTGACGGTGCTTACCAGACAGACAAGGTCCGCTGCTGAGGTACAGTAATGCACTCTAATCAGAGGTCTGTTGCAATTAAAAATTGAGTGAAGTGATGGTTCTGGCAGGAAACTCACTTTAACTTTAGATCATAGCATGTAAACATGAAGCTTATTTCAGGCGCTTCCAATCCCAGATTAAATTGACAATCAAATAGCTAGTTTGTTATTTGTCCCCTTGATAAACAATACATCCAATGATCAGCAAGAGAAGTCTGATCCTCAGTCATGCCCTCCTGACCATGGCTTCCCTGTGGTCGGCCTCTTCACTTATCTGTTGGCCAGTTCATGGGCAGGGGTACCTCGAAAGGTGAGACCAAAGGCCTAAGAATGTACTGTTAAAAATGTATATTGCAGTAGTGTTGTCTAGTCTGTTTTAAACATTAAAGACTATTTGCAAAGATCCCGATTAGCACTAATCTTGGACTAATGAGTGTTCCTTAAAGTATGGTAGTCTGTGTTCAGATATTTTCTAACAGAAAAAGGTGTATCCTACTTGAAGAACTGTATTTTTGTTAAGAAATATCAAATACAATGAAAAATGATTACTATTAATTGTTAAAGCCGCTATTTAAAGCTTTCATTCAAATTTTGTTCTAGTATTTTTCTTGAGGAAAGTAGTGAGTTACATTAATACAATAAGACTGTGACAACTGGAGCAGACATTGTCACAGAAATAGAATCAGATCTCCATCCTTACTGTAGAGACAATAATATTGGGTCACTGCTTACTGCAGTACCATGTCAGTGGTATTTACAATTGATTTGAAGATTTTAAACTGTTAATTAGATCATTGTGTATTACCTATTACCAACTATTACCTATTTTCCACTGGGACAATGTCCCTATCTCCAATTGCTTCCGTAAGCAGCAGAGGCACTCTGGTGGAGTGCCCCGCCCCTTTAGGTTTATTAGTGTTTTATGTTGTATGTAGTGTGTTAATGTTGGTGTTTATGTATAAAATACATGGGATATAAATATGGGTTATGAGCAAAAGTGTATAAAATGTATATTTGTATTTAGGCACGAGATTGCACAACACTTCACGTGCAGGTAAAATGTAATATTTGAGCACGGGAAATTACACTTAATTAATTCACATGCAGTTGTACCGAGACTCCAATTGAATGATTGATTAGCAGTCGAGTCTCGGTACAGCTGCATAAAAGCAACATGTTTTCCCTCACTCGGGGCTGTGTGTTCAGGAAGTGGAGAACGGGTGAGAGAGAGGAAAAAATATAAGCAATTGTTACAGTGTGCTGGCTAAAAACCAGCACGATACTTGTTTGTTGGGTTCGTCCACGTCCGTTTTGCGTTTTGTCTGTCTGTTTGTTTGGCCAATGCGGCCTTTATTTTCAGTTGTTTGTTTTGTTTAAATCTTTTCTTTGTTTATTATTTAATAAAACAGCGTGTCAGGTTCACCGCCGTTACCTGTTTTGGTTTCTGTGTTCTTCCGGGTCTGACGTCACCACTACAGTTATTCTGGTCACAGGCACCAAACTCGCTTTCTACATATAAAAGGACATTTACTCCACTTGACTGCATCACTGCATGCCAAAGAAAGTGTATGGCAGATCTGAGGAAAATGCAGATGCTGCATATGGATGACTAGAGCACAGGGTCAGGTCACATAATGCATTAACTTGCAAGTTACTAACAAATATTGTATAACATTTTTTTTTTTTAATGATCCCCCCTCAATCGCTAACACGTATACATGTTTACTGCGGTAATATGACTTAAGACCCTTATCTGTTACTGTATCTGTGATTACTAAAATAAAAAGGGAAAAATAAATCTGTCCACCAGAAGCTAGTTACTAACAACTCCCAGGCATCTCTCTTTGAAAGAAGACGGACATAAAGTAAAAAGCAGCAGTGAACTAAAGCCAGCCTCCGCAGCAGAACAACTTTCAACCCTGACACCTGATTAGCCAGGTTCTGGTTCTGGGTAAAACTTTGATCTTTGTGGTACCTGCCTTGCACCAAAACTTCTTATCAAACCTGAAAGGCTTGCTATCCAGCAGGAACTGAAGATCATTAACTCTTTCCCCTGTGTCGCTGACCCTTTAAAACAGTGATGTCCAGCTAGAACCCACCCCAAATAAATTATCCAAGATGAAGCCTTTGAAAAAATACACTCAGGAAGAGTTCTTGTCTAAAAAAATAAAAAATTCTGAATAGTTTTTCGTACAAAAAATCCAGAATCAAGTCACATGTATTCCTTCAACAGAAAGTGCAGGATAAAAAAGTGAAACAAAGCGCTATGAAAGAAATACTGTTAAAAAACATACACTTTTAACATAATGTATGCTTCTTTCACATAGGAACATGTGAGATATCCTGTACAAAAAATGGAATTATTTTGTTAGCTTTGTCAATTTAAGCATATTTTTTAAAGAGAGATATAAACTAAGGCTGTGTTTTCACTGCCACAAAGCCCGTCCTGAACTCGATTCTTCACGGGCGCTGTGCTGTTCTAATGATTGCCCTCCCTCTGCAAACAAGTTCATTCATGTCCAGACATGTTAACCCCTAAGTGTTCATACCAGCGAGACCCCTGCTGAAAAACCCTGGGATTCATGAAAAATCTTAACCTAGACCGCTAGATTGTGTGTTTTTGGGGAGAATCAAGATTTTTGCACATGGCTGACAGCTACGCCACTGACCTAAACTTAAGGGCTATGCACAGCGGTAGCGAAGCAAACGACATGAATACAGCATGAGTACATACAAAAAATACACCAATATCTAGTCATGAAAAGAAAATACTGTCTGCTTTTCCTCCTTTTGAGGAGATGAAATAAAATAAATAAAACAGCAAAATAGTCTGCGTACACGACAAACTAAAAAAACAAATAAAAAAGACATTTAACAGTGAATGTTTATATGTGATCTAGTTTAATATGTAAATTATTCAAAAATAATACATCTACACATATTTATTATAGAAAATTAGTTTAATATACTTTTAACTGATTTTCAGTTTTAACAAAATCTTAATTTAATGTGTGAATGTGATTATTATTATTATTATTATTATTATTATTATTATTATTATTATTATTATTATTATTATTATTATTATTATTAGTGGTCAATATTATTAAAACAAAGAATCATTTTAAAGAAAAATGAAACCAGTGTGTGGCACTCCCCATCTGACTAAAATTAAGGTGAAATAAAGAGAGATAGACATACCATCAATTTCTAATTGTTCTGTTAGTTCTTATCATATGATGTATTTACAACCACTGACACTGGCATCACATAGAACATTATATTTTTTTACTTTAATAATTAAATTATCATTGATGTATATTTTTCTTTTAATTCTTTGGTAATTTTCGCACGAACAATTTGTCTAGCCAGTGTATAATCTTGGGTATCCTGGAAACATATTTTAAAAAGTTTGCATCTCATTAGCAGCAGCAATTAACTCAACTAGCCCTACACAATGAAGTTGTCAGCAGGGAAAATCGCACAAGTGTTGAAAGCAAGGCCAATAAAATAATAACTCACACTGATGAAAAGCTTTTTGTGGAACTAACTAGAAGCATCTTGTAATGGTCTATGAACCTAGCTGAGACTTTTAAATATAAGTTTCAAGGATGTGATGAAAAACAAAATAAGAATTGGCAACCAAACAATGATACATGGGTAAGAAAATTATATCATTTTATACATCCTATTTATTCTATCTTATCGCTAAAGAAGATAGCCTTTTTAAATGATGGATATTCTGTCCAATTTGTTTCTGTTGTGCTTTTGGTGAGATGACAGTATGGAACAGCAATAGTGACATGAGGCTGTTGATCGCATTTGTTTCTCAGTCCCTCTTTGCCTGTTTCTCTTCCACTGACTTTGAGAGCAATGGTTGTGAACTGGAACAACCTATTAACCTTTAGTCTGGCAACAATTCCACGTGGGATCATGTTCCATTTTTGCACTTTCTAATTCTAGTTGCTGGATGATTTCATCTTCTTTTTTGTGATCAATAATTTTGATGATTTTCAAAAACTGACAAAACAATGGTATACCATAATCAACATATAAGCTAAACACATGCATTTGTAAAAGCCACTGAACTACACACAAAGGAAAGAAAAGAGCTCAATGCAGTCACCCAGACAACCCCAGTTGATTTTCACTCTCTAGCCCATGGGAATGCAATGACCTGTGCAGCCTCATCGCTCTGTGTAAAGAAGTGCATTAATAAACTTCATCATAACCTCCTTTCGTTTGTACCCTACGCTTATGACTATTAAACCCAGCAATCTGTTTGCCTTTTAAACTACTTCAGATGTGGGAAATATGAACCTTGTCTCAGGATTGTTTTTGATAGATCCCCTTTATCCCTCACCGCTGCAGTTCCCCACAGCATCTCAGGAGAATTGAAGATCAGTGGATATCAACTGATCTCATGACCAAGCCAATCACTTCTTTACACCCAGGAGCTTGAGCTCACTGGATGCCATTAAGGTCTTCTAAAGTGGAGAAACTGTCCCTGATGGTTTGTGCCTAAAGCCAACGTGACACTCCCTGTAGAGTCCCCAGTAAAGACCGGCAACTTGGCACACCCAGAATACAAACCCCTTATCTACTATGCTTTTACAAGGTAAGCCACTCAGGGGCCCACTCTAATATTATTTTAATGATGCCAATATTGAGATCGTCCCTCACTTAGATTCATTGAATAGACCCTATTTGTGCTCAGCACTAAACCAGAAAAGATCAGATTTGGAGCAATGTGGTAAGCTATTGTACCACTGCATTGTCACCCTAGCTCAAGCTGAAGATAGTGCTTTCTCCCTCTACGAGAACAAGAGTGAATTGCATCCTTTTGACAGGTAAGTAAAATCATTCCCTGGCAAAATCCCAAACACAGCGAAAGACTGGTTGGAGCAGGATATTAAATTAAGCAATTTTCATCAGATAACACATCTTCTGGTTCATGTAATGTGTCCAACCAATCAACAAGCTCATACATCACCCTGATTGAGAGGGAACTGCATAGGCCTTTCACTTCGTAAATATGCAGCACCATAATGGACAAGCAGGCATGCAAACTATTCCACCAAAACAACCTTTACTGAACACTGATAGCTTGGCTGCTCTTCTGGGAATATTACGAAAAGAAAAGGAATGTAGGGAGAGAAATAAAATACTGGAATATTATAATAATAATCTTTATGTAACACCTTTCATAGTGGACCACCATCACGAGACTAGGGTGTGTGAACTATGCATCAGCTGCAGATTCACGTACAACAACATCTCACCCAAAAGACAGAGCACAAGGAGGATAAGTGACTTACACAATGAGTCAATGGTTGAGCTGGGATTTGAACCGGGAACATCCACTGGACCACACAGCCTTCTATAATTATTCAGGTAGTTACTGTACATTTCAGAGTTCCATATATTAGTTATTCTCATTGATAGAGGGCATTTTGAGGTTCTTCAGTGGCTTTCACAGTATTATTCTATACAATTAAAACCAGTGCAGGGACATTCAGATGGTCTTCATTATTGCGCACCGTACTTCAAACAAAGAATGTGAGAGTGAATGTACAGTTTACATTTGTGTTTATTCAGTTAGAATCCAACTGCAATCCTAAATGTCTAAAAGAGTATAAGATACAAGTTTATTGAAGTTTGGTTCAAAATCAAGGCAGATATCATGTTCACTACATATAGTGTGACAAAGAGACTCGATCAGTGGATCAGGGTCCCTGAGGGAGTGATAACCAAGGCTTACTTACATATTATCTTACCCCTTATGAGCACTACAAACATAATCCCTGGTACCCCTCTTGTGATTCTCTACTTTTACTTGTATAAAGATATCAAAAATATGAAAGTGTCTGTTGCTTCCTAGTACCTCATCACTTCCTCTGCTGTAGTTCAGAAAAACTTAAAAAACTTGGCTGTATCAGACAAGCAAAGCACAGGAAATAATGTATTTCATTAAAAAAAAATGAGACAAGGGCAGTAATAACAGTGCTAATGCTGATAAGCATCTAAAGTAAAAAGCAATATCCACCCAACCATCACTGCCTTTCCAGGACTAGGTCTGCACAATGGCTAAGATGTTAGAACATGAGAATATTCAGCATCAAGAACGTGGCTAAGTAACCCATTCCATATCCTCACCACTTGAGTGAAGACGTGTCTTCTTTCCTCTGTCCTAATCGCCACTTCATTTTCAACAGTGTGTCCTCTGGTCTTGTTTTCTGTGTTGTGCTTAAAGTATTGGTAAGGTTAAACTTTATCTACTCCTTTTAAGATTTTAAAGATTACATTAAGTCCCCCCCCCCCCCCCCCCCCGATTCTGCTTTGTCTGTGCTAAATACATTCAGTTCTCTCAGCCTATCTTTAGAACTCATTAATTTAAGCTCTGGGATTAGTCTGGTTGCTCTTCATTGGACTCTTTCGGGGCTACAGTATTCTTTTAGTAATGTGGAAGAGACCAGTATTCTATGACGACTCACCAATGAGGATTTCGTTGGACCCTCAAGACTACAGGGGCTGTGTGCACTGATGCTCTCACTCACAGTGTTGCAAAAATATCATTTTGTTGCCCACTGTAATAACTAATGAACTATCCAAGACAAATGTGTGGTTTGGCGGTTTTAATCCCTTACCATGGATTCATTTCTTAAATTGTTATTCCTCTTGGTGCAGATGCTTTGGAAGGTAAATTATTTAAGAATTCCAAGTTTCCAAATACTTGTAAATGTATACATTAACCCTAATGAAAAGGCAAAACATTTATAAATTGTGCATTATAGTGCTCCCCATATAGCAAGACAGCTTTTAACAACAAAGCAAATTAAAACATACTATATAGGAGTCATACAATCAATATCAGAAGGTCAGTTCATAAATAAGACCAGTGCAGGGCAATCAGAGTTCAAAACAGAAAAAGAAAGTGTTATTTTTCAAAAAACCAAATCTGTTTAAAAAATACTTGAACAGCAAGATGAAAAGGATAATAATTCACATTTTAGCCGGTATGCATTTATCCAGATTACCTGCTACCTAGAAGGATTGTACATAAATCAATCTACCTTAGACTTTTTAATGAGGCAGCCCACTACTGCACCCTTCTTCAGAGGATCATTATAAATAAGAGTCAAGTTAGCTTTGAGTTCGGAAATCACACAGGATACCTTTCACCTTCAGGTCGCTGGTTCACTTCCAGCATGTGTTTGTAGCGGCTGCAGGTTCAAGAAGTGCAAACAGACCTCAAGATGGTGACCATGCCACTAATTCATCATCACAATTAGCAATAACTATTAAGCCATCTATTCTTACAACACCCTACTTTGTTTTTGATCAAGACAGTTCCTGACTGAATGTTACAATTAAATAGTTCCTTCGATTCAATTGTATGTGTCTTCTGTATATTGGTGAGACCATGCTAGAGGATATTAGGTTCGGTTCTGGTCCCCACACTAAAAAGAAGACTTTGGGGTCCAGCGAAGTGCAACCAGACTATTCTCAGGGCTGAAAGGAATTCTGAAGATTTTCAGGAGTTCTGAAGATTGAGGGAATCTATTTATTCTCAGAACAAAGAATGGTTAAGCATGACCTGAAAAGGAGTTGACAAAGTTAACCACAGCCCAGCACAGGACCAGAGGTCACAATTGGAAATTGAGTGGAGCAACAAAAGCTGTCAGTCGATAATTACAGATTTTGATGCAAGAGTGTGTAAACACTGATATACACCAAGAAAACCCATGATTATAATTCCACAGACACATGTATGTAAATAAAGTATTTGTATTTCCTTTAGTGTAAATTGGGGCTGCCTATTTAACTGAACTTAAGTATTGAGTCAGGTTAACTTCACCAGCTTCACATTGTTTGCATTCACAAGGAATAGAAACAGGGAAGCTGTTTTTCTGACTGTTCCTCAGTATTGCCGTGATAAGTACCTTGAAAACTGGGAAATGTATTATTTTCACTGATTTATACCTGTTTTAACTTTTTTTGTATAAACACTGATAAATTCACAGGAAATTACATTAAAAAACTCAAGTAAAGATCATTGAAGATTACTGATGTCATGACATATCATAGGTTGCTTGATATCGCCCATATCCCTTCCTGCTCTAGATAGCAATTTCTATCCAATGGTCTAGCATCAATGGGATTCCTTAAAGTAAATATTGATAGGTATGAACGTTTACTTTTGTTGTGCTTATCTTTGTTTGGTGAACATTTCATCTTTTCTATGGTGTAATGTTTAGTCGCTTAAGCTTGAACATTAAAATCATTATATATCTCCCTTGCATCAAACCCCCAATTGTATTTATTAAACTTTGCAGTAAGCTGTGGTTTTTTCCTCTGATGTAATTTCCAGGTTCATGAAAAAAAGGTCCCCTGAAGAAACAGTTTTTTTCACAACAGCTCGTGTCCAGTCCAGACCAAAGTAAGATGTGGAGCTCTGCAAGAATGCATCTAGTTTGACAAGAAATACAAGGACTGATATATCAATATTGTAGAATCATTTTTTTCAAGTTTCATTTTAAAGAGCACTTTGATGCAGACATTTTCTTAAGATATATTGTTTAATTTTAAGGTTATTATGATGTAGTTTATTAGCTAGACACATAATTTATTTTATTTTATTACACTGTAGCTTTTTTTTTTCTTCGCATACAACCTAGGATTTCTTAACTGCATTGCGGGCTATGATTTTATATAGCCTACACCTGTATCCTATTTCTTCAAGTGGTTTATTGTGTGAATATTTTGTTTAAAATACATTACTATTTGTGGTTTACATCCTATGCACACACAAATTATTGCGAGACGAAAGACATTTTAGTTTTGTTTTGGTCCAGCTTTCACCCTCTCCCTCCTCTTCCGTCTTGTGTTCTTTAATGTGGGTTTAATATTTTCTAATAAAAGTTGTTCATAAATAAACACAGTCTCATCTTTGGCAAACAAAACGAAACATGGTGTCAGAGTTAAGAACCAGAATCTTAACAACAAAAAAAAGAAAGGAAAAACTGAGCCTGCTGTCGAGACTAGGCCTAGAAGGCAACTTTGCTAAACAATGGCAAAAGTTCAAACAGAGATTTCAGATATACCTAGTGGCTACAGAGTTGGAAAAGAATATGTAGAAACAGAAAACCTCTCTATTCCTTCATGTGGTGGGTGAAGATGCTCTGAAAATTTACAACACATACACTTTTAACAATGAAGAAGAAGAAAAAGAATCACTGGAAGTGCGAGGAATACTCCATCTAAGAAAGAATATCACATACGAGAGGAATGTCTTCTTCACATGTGTGCAACGCCATGGTGAGACAATAGACCAGTATGTAGCAGAATTGAAGAATAAAAGTAAGACATGTGTGTTCAGTAAAAAGTTTTAAAACAACGATTATTGAGAGATCCTGACCTGAAGATGAAGATGTTCACAAATATTGAAGTAAAGAACTGTGACAGAGAGAGAATGAATCTTGGTTATCAATCTACCTCCCAACCTGTGAGGTTGCTGTGTAAAGGGAACAGATTGCCCCGGACTGGATGGTCTGACAATTAATTCGAGGGAAAGGTGGAAGTTGTCCATCTAGAAAGGGGGTAGTGTCACAGTACATCAAGTCATCACCCCAGAAGGGAAGGAATGTGGCAACCGCAGATTGGAGGAGAAATGGTTACACTCACTAACCAAGGGGACGTGACTGATGGTACAAAAGGGGACATGGCTAGGTGATCTGTTCCTTTTGTTATGGTTAAGAGAGAAGTTGCAGAGTTGTTATGATAATAGTTTAAGAAGGCATATCTACAAGTTTACTTAATTAGTGGGTATTACTACTTTTGAAAAAGAGGGATGTCAGTATATCACTTAGGCAGCTTCAAATATACATTTGACGTGTGAACGTCAGAGAGAGTATCGAGCAGTAACAATGAAGAGCAGTTGTTAGCCTCGTGTTCCTAAATGTGAGTTTATTATTTTCTTATAAAATTTGTTCATAAATAAACATGGTCTCATCTTTGGCAACAAACAAAATGTAAGAATGTGTACGATAAAAGATTAGTGAAGATTTGTGCAAAATGAAGCCAATTGTCATGTTCATCATGTAGAATGTGAGAGGCAGAGATTGTGAAAAACAAAGGCTGATGTGACATTGCCAGTACAGGTATGTTTCAGACAAAAGCAACGTTAGTTATAGCTATGCCGTTCCTGTTAGGCATATTTCAATTTGGACATAATTGTTCTCACTGTAACATAGACGCATATATAAAAATGTTAATATTGCATAATGGAAACTTACTGCAGAAGCATATGTGTGTACAATAGTAAAAAAAAAAAATCTTGATACAAGTATTCCCTCCCGGGGCATGCATATGAAAACATTTTATGAAAACGCTTGTATTCGATATGGTAATTGAGTCATGTCTTTCAATTCTAAGATTGGTATTCATTTTAAGCAGCATGACATTAAATTAAAACTATATGCATTTTATTTTTAATTACAGGTTTGTACGAGAATAAAATCCATGCTTCTTTTTTTCTGTGCTGATTTTAGATTGTTTTGAATCCCTCAGCAACACTTGCTATAGGTAACGTTAAAACTATTGTACAACTACAGTAGTTATTTTAACTCTGTAGCGGGGTTAATACGTCAGAGATCATTCGTGTTGGACCTGCCCAGTCCTCCAAGGCTAGGAGGCTGAATGTGTTTGCTTTGCAAGAGCAGGGTGATGTATTATCGTCTTAACGTTCAAACTGCATCCAAAAGTGCAATGCACCGAAGGGAAATCTTGCACACAATGATGGTGCATTTATTTTTGCTAAACTATCAGACCTATAAATATTCCATTTAAGCAAATGAATAGCTACCAGGAACCAACACTATATGTATTTGTGTCATACGTACACTGATAATGCTACTAGCTAGTAAATATGCCTTGGTAATCACCACTTTGTCATTCGATAAGCCCTTTAAACACATGAAAATATAGATGGAAAAGGGCATTTTAAGTGTACTAAAAACTGAAATAGTGGTATAATCTCCAAGGATATTGGCTTTGAATATATTTTTGTTGATGTCAGAATGACTTCATCCATTACCATCACTATCAGTTTAACTGATCCATCGAGACAGCAGTGTCTTGCCCTGCTTGAAGATGGAAGAGCTCTCGTCTCCTTTTGTAAATGTCTTCCAGCTGTGTTCTCCACAGAAGCTGATAAGATCTCTTTCCCCCCTCTCTCCAGGCTGTGGGAAGGTACATTCCCAGGCACGTTACACTGTACAGTACACTCATCCACCTGCATTTTTCATCCATATGGAATACATTGCAGCAAAGGCCGAGTGAGTTTTGTGAGAACTGTTTCTGTATCATTTCAGTGGCATTCTGTAACTGCTAATTACAAGTGGCGTTGCTTTTTTTTAAGCTCACTTTTATGCACAGCTGAGCAAACAAAATCATGTCATACACCTTCTTTGTTTTACACTTCCATTATATAAAATGTCTAAAAGCTGCACACATTTATTTTAATTTTAAAACAGAATATCTGGTAGTGTCTTCTAGGTCAAAGCATTCCATCCTAAAACTGAAAAATTCAAGCAAACTTTTCGAGTAAAATCAGGCACAGGTCTCTGACCCAGTCTTTGGCACAGTTTGTATTTTTTTTGTTTTTGTTTTTGTTTTTTCATAATGCATCGAACACACTTGCAGTCAATGGCTTCTCATCTTTGACAATTGGAGGCACATAGCAATGTCAACCTCGAACTTCAGCTTTTGAAGTGTTGCTATACTAGAAGAAACCCAAGTAGAAGAAAAATAACTCGGCTGCACATTTGAGCACAATTTATATAATACAAGCAATGTTCAATTGAGTACTCAGTGAGGAAGTATTGGAAGAATTAGCAACAGGGATTATATTTGTGTGTGTGTTTGCACCCTACTATAATCAATGTAATTCTTATTGTTTTTGTGCATACATAAAGGTATTATAATTATTGTTAGAAATAAATAAGCCTGATAGGTGTTTTTACTTAACAATATTTAATACAATACAAAAATATCACAAAAACCTTCAGTCAAAAAATAAATCCAATTCAGGAATTAGTTTTTCCATGAGGGAAAAGACATCAGTGGCCATGGCTGGTGGTTTCAGTTGGTCTTACTGGTTGAAGAGCTCCTTAAACTTGTTTATGAAGAAACAGGTTTATTTACTGTACATCTTGTATGGGATACCTGAGAGGCAGCTCAGCAGGTGTTGGGGGTTTTCAGCTGGGTTAAGATGGATTGACTGGTGGCTCTCCTTGAAAAAAGCAAGCTCTGTACATCGGTCTGTGGCAGGGCGATTGCCCTGCATAATGGTAAATTAGTGTTGGTGTGATTTATGTGGGAACGGGTTTATTGTGTATCGTTTTGGAGTTGATTAGTTTGATTGTATTATTGTTTACAGACGGGCGCTCGATTGAGACTTGCTGCCTGATATGCTTGGTTGAGGGGAAGGGAAGCAGGTGGGCGGGTCTCGACTGAGTGTCCGTCAGTTTAAAAACACCTGCAGGAGATAGCTCGGGGCTGCTGCAAGGCCTGCCGTATTCATGGCACATTTTGATTTATAGTTTGTTGTACTGTGTTTTATTTTGCACTTTTTGTACAGTTTGCTGTATTAGTCCTCTATGCATTACCATCGCTGGTAACGTCACATGACCACCTTTATTTTACTTTCATTTTCTGTTTGTGGTGTGAATAAAACCTGCGCGCCTGTGCCGGCGTTTCAACACCACGTCTATCTCTCTGTATGCTTGAACAGCGGCTACCCACACGCGTGACACAAGGAAGACCCTGTCACACGGTCACTAAAGCTTTTCAAGTATGCATGGGTGCAGGTAGAGCAGTGGAGTGAGTTAGAAGGTCTATAATCTAATGGCTTGGGTCATCTGAAGCAGAACAAACATGGTCACGGAAAGCTGTCAGTGCAACGAGTCGCCCCCCCTTTGTTGTGACTGGGGCCCAGTGGGCTCCCCTGCAAACACCTTGTACAACATGCTGTTCTGGGGAATGGAGATGATGGGAGATTTGGAAAAGCACAGCTGAAGGTCCAAGGAGCCGTATTGAGAACAGTGATGGGATCAATACCCAACCCTACGACTTCCCCCAGGGAGGATAATGGTCTGATTGTCCTCTGGTGTGAAGCAGTGTGCTTTGGTCAATTGGAAGCTGTGTCCAATAATATAGATCGTTTACACTGTATTGGTTTTAATTCTGTGTTTTATGGACCAACATCTATATGATTACGATGGAAATAATAAATGTACAATTATAGTCAGATTTTTCAAACCTGGGTAATAACTGATTAGTAGTTCCAGTTTAATAAAAATGTTGCATTGTTATTTTACAAAATATTCTGTTTACATAATATTCTTTTATCAAGTCTAACTATTAAATAATAAATGGTGCTGAATTTTGAAATACTACAAGAAACTTAAATTCAGTTACAAACATTTCAAATACAATGGCTCTCAAAAGTATTCACCCCTTGGACATTTCCACATTTTATTGTGTTACAACATGGAATCAAAATGGATTTAATTAGGAGATTTTGCCACTGATCAACACAAAAAAAGTCCATAATGTCAAAATGAAAAATAAAATTTACAAATTGTTCTAAATTAATTATAAATGTAAAACAAAATAATTGATTGCATAAGTATTCACCCCCTTTGCTATGACATACCTAAATAAGCTCTGGTGCAACCAACTGTCTTTAGAAGTCACATAATTAGTTGAATGGAGTCCACCTGTGTGCAATTAAGGTGTTTCACATGATTTCAGGTTAAATACACCTGTCTCTGGGAGGTCTCACAGTTGGTTATTACATTTCCTAACAAAAAATACATCATCAAGATGAAGGAACATTCAATGCAAATCCAGAATAAGGTTCTTCAAAAGCACCAATCACGGGTAGGATATAAGAACATTTCCAAGGCATTGAATATCCCCTGGAGCACAGTAAAGTCCATTATTAAGAAATGGAGAGAATATGGCACAACTTTGAATCTATTTAGAACAGACCGTCCTCAAAAACTGAGTATCTGGGCGAGAAGGGCACTAGTCAGGGAAGCCATCAAGAGGCCTATGGCAACTCTAAAGTAGTTAGAGTCTTCCACGACTGACCTAGGAGACACTGTGCATATGGCAACAATAGCCCGGGTGCTTCACAAAACCAACAAAAGTTTGCAAGAAGGCATGTGGGAGACTCTGAGACCAATTGGAAGAAGATTCTATGATCTGATGAGACCAAAATAGAGCTTTTTGGCCTCAACGCTAATCGTTATGTTTAGCGCAAGCATAACACCGCACATCATCCTGAGAACACCATCCCTACCGTGAAGCATGGTGGTGGCAGCATCATGCTATGGGTATGCCTCTCTGTGTCAGGGTCTGGAAAGCTTGTGAAGATAGAGGGCAAAATGGATGCAGCAAAGTACAGAGAAATCCTGGTGGAAAACCTGTTGAAGTCTGCAAGAGACCTGGGACTTGAAAGAAGATTCATATTCCAGCAGGACAATTATCCCAAACATACAGCCAAGGCCTCACTGGAGTGGCTTAAAAACAAAAAGGTCAATGTCCTGGAGTGGCCCAGTCAAAGCCCGGACCTCAATCCAATTGAGAATATGTGGAAAGAATTGAAAATTGCTGTTCACCAAAGGTCCCCATACAACTTGACGGAGCTTCAGCAATTTTGCAGAAAAGAATGGACAAAAATTGCAGTGTCCAGATGTACAAAGCTGGTAGAGACCTATCCAAATAGACTCATGGCTGTAATTGCTGCCAAAGGTGCCTCTACCAAATATTGACTCAAGTGGGTGAATACTTATGCAATCAATTATTTTCTGTTTTGTATTTGTAATTAAATTAGAACAATTTGCAGATTTTATTTTTCACTTTGACATTATGGACTTTTTTTGTGTTGATCAGTGACAAAAACTTCTAATTAAATCCATTTTGATTCCATGTTGTAACACAATAAAATGTGCAAATGTCCAAAGGGGTGAATACTTTTGAGAGCCATTGTATTTGGAATGAAAGTTTTTGAGGATGGTCTGCTCTAAATAGATTCACAGTTGTGACATATTCTCTCCATTTCTTAATAATGGACTTTATTATGCTCCAGGGGCTATTCAATGCCTTGGAAATGTTCTTATAGCCTACCCCTGATTGGTGCTTTTGAAGAACCTTATTCCGGATTTGCATTGAATGTTCCTTCATCTTAATGATGTATTTTTTGTTAGGAAATGTACTAACCAACGGTGGGACCTCCCAGAGACAGGTGTATTTAACCTGAAATCATGTGAAACACCTTAATTGCACACAAGTGGACTCCATTCAACTAATTATGTGACTTCTAAAGACAATTGGTTGCACCAGAGCTTATAGCAAAGGGGGTGAATACTTATGCAATCAATTATTTTGTTTTATATTTATAATTAATTTAGAACAATTTGTATATTTTATTTTTCACTTTTACATTATGGACTTTTTTTGTGTTGATCAGTGGCAAAATCTCCTAATTAAATCCATTTTGATTCCATGTTGTAACACAATAAAATGTGGAAAAGTCCAAGGGGGATGAATACTTTTGAGAGCCACTGTACAAACCTTTTTCAATGTCTTCTGATGAATCTGACTATTCCCTGCTGTAACACTGTCATATAGGACAAATTATTCTACGAGTAAATAAGTTTTTCCTTCTAAGACTTAAATTAATTAGTTATCCTAGGGTTTTTATCTGTAAACTCATCAAGTATGTACTGTAAGTAACATACATCCCCTGCAATGTCTATAAATTCATAATTACTATGACATACATCAACAGTACATACAGAATAGTATAGAATAAGAAATGATAATTAAATGATTCATCACAATTTGATCAGCAGTTCTCCAGACAAAAATATTCAAGGGTGACAAATAGATGAATCGATGTGCAAACAGATACCATATAGACTCAATAACTTATGCTAAATAATGCTCACACCAAGTTTCATGACAATTGGATAAGCTGTTCTCCAGATATATGCACAGATGAGTGACATACAAGTGGATGGATGTACGGATAGACAGGCACCAATTTATTTCTCCAGAATCTGACATTCCCAATTACTTATTATCAGGATGTGAGTGGTGCAGTAATGATACAGTGTCCACAAAGAGGGTGTATTTACAACAACCGCCCCGTTTATATTAAAAAACTATCCCCTCTACTGGCAATGGGATTGGGGATCAAACGGTAAACAATATTAAACAATGATCACAGTCCAAGGAGCATGCACGGGTGTAGGGTGTGCAAGTGCAGGTGCTCCGAGTGCTGGAAAAGGTTGAGGTGGTGTGGCAGTGCATATGCTCAGAGTGCTGGAACAGGTTGACAGTGTGGCAGTGCATATGCTCAGAGTGCTGGAACAGGTTGAGAGTGTGGCAGTGCAGAAGGTTCGAGTGCTAGAACAGGTTGAGGTGGTGTGGCAGTGCAGATGCTCCGAGTGCTGGAACAGGTTGAGGTGGAGTGGCAGTGCAGGTGTTCAGAGTGCTGGAACAGGTTGAGGTGGTGTGGCAGTGCAGATGCTTCGAGTGCTGGAACAGGTTGAGGTGGTGTGGCAGTGCAGATGCTCCGAGTGCTATAACAGGTTGAGGTGGTGTGGCAGTGCAGATGCTCCGAGTGCTATAACAGGTTGAGGTGGTGTGGCAGTGCAGATATTCCAGGTGGTAATGCTGACTTTGTGGTTTCAGCTCCCGAATCATCTCAGTCTGCCAACACAAAAACAATAACAAACGCAGTGATCTGGCTTTTCAGCGTGTTCATAGCAGTCTGTCAATTAATGCAGATTGACACACACCTGTGGCAATTCAAGTCAGGATCCTGGGAAAGGTATGTGACTGATTGTATTCAATTATTAATTTGAGGAACAAACAACAAGATAAACAATATACACATAGTACATTAATAAAAACAAATCGCAAAGCAAAATTAAAATAATATCTTAAATAAGAATAACAATTTGCACAAAGGACTACATACCTAAACACAATAATTGTAAATTATATATCACCCCACTCTTTAAATTAATCAATTGTGACAATATCATTCTATAAAGTTTGTTGGACTTGAAAAAGTCCTTTGTAAAGCTTAATGGAAACCAATATTGAGTTAATAGATGACATAATTAAGATCCTCAGCTGTTTAGATAATTAAAATCTTACATATTTGTTGACATACTGTACATGTAATAATCTGAACGGTCTATAGGGGTTAACGAGTCTGTTATGTTTGTACATTCAAAGCAGTTATCATGTCCCGTGTAGACTGTAACAAACAGATACAGACAAACACGATCTGTGAATGAAGTATTTTGAATGATCCATTATTAGAAACATTTACCTTCTTAACTATTTGTAATATAACCTCAGATTTATGATTGATTATGTAAGGTTAAGGATGTCAGCAGGTTCCATCAGTATTCAGAGATGCTAATCTGACTACAGATATAATATAGTGAAGTGCAGTGGACGGCAAAAACGGGTATCAAGCCATTTCAATATCTGAAGGAGTTCCAGAAAGAAGATATGCAAAAGCAGGTGGTCCATATTTAATTTGAAATGTGTGCATTTCATTAGACCTAATACAGACCTCCAATAAACATGTGGCAGAGCTATAGCGCTGATTTTAAATGAAGTGTGGTGTTGTATTTGAGTTTTGGTGGTGGTTGTCAGGGATAGGGTTATGGGCTGCTCCCAAATAGAATAATTGGTGATGATTGGGAGCAGCCACATGCTATAAAAGGAAAGCCCAGAGCTCCATTAGGCAGACAACAAGGGAGCGGGAAACAAGGAGGTTTTGCTGCCAGAGAGCGAGATGCAAACACTCTGTATTTTTTATGAAAAACCACACTGTGATAGTGACAGACAGGTGAGAGAGTTTTTGTTTCACGTTGTGTGCACAATTTGTTTTTGTTTAACTTTTTTTATTTTTGGCTCCGTGAGCAGTGCTTTTGTTTGAAATTTTTTATTTAGAAATAAAACTTTCTACTGTCAATTTCTGAGTCACCTCTCTGCTGCCTGACTCCAATAGACACCCGAAAGACACTCTACCACAAAGCACCTTGGAGTATTTCCAACATACACCTTGTAAACTAAGCAGCCAATTCCACAGTTTAATAAAACACACAGCACTGCTGGCTCTCTTTAGAATTTACAATATACAGTATTTTGCTGTTTTACATTGGGACCAACATTGACAGGGCTATGTGGAAAGCACATATGAGATTTAAAATTTAATAATGTAGCAAGTCTTATCCCCAGGTCATGACTGAAGTTTCAAACCTGAAACATGCATTTGACAAAGTCATATTACTTTTTACATTTTTATATGTATCTTCAGAACACAAACACAAGTTATCCCACATACTGTAAATCAGTCATTGTATTACACCATGTAAATCTATGGCTTATTATCTTCATTTGAACGTTTATGAAACAAAGGAGCTGTGGTTTAGTTCTTGGTCCTTGTGGGTGGTGTCATGGGGGATGCCACCAATGGTATCCTGACTGCCCATGGTGGCCCAAAACCCTGTTGACAGTATTATGGCAGGAATTTCTCATCCACACAGTATACATTAAGGTAGAATATCTATGTACTAATTTCACAGATTTTATTAATTGAGATTAAATTATATTAATAAATCATGTATTTAATAATGTCTGGTGCCCTATTTGTGAACTTACTGTTTCATATATTTATATATTTTATAACAGCTTGGAATTGTCAAAACTATGAATTCCCTACCATATCATTTCTATTAATGGACTTGACCTTTTCTCTTTCTCTCTCAACTCATCTGACTCCAGCCTTTTGAAGTTTCATGCATCACTTTTCTTTTTTTCCTCTTTCTTCTTTAAGTAAGTATACATGTATACCAATGGGAGCCGATGTCAAAAGAACATGTCTCTACTATCTCTATTAACACCAGCCCAAGTCCATACAAAAGGGTCCTTTGGGATGGTGAGAGCTGGTGGCAGAGAAGCGATATTGATCTTCCTAAATGTAGGAGGCTGAAACATTGATCCAAGGGGCAGCTACTACGATGGGACGCTGGGAAATGTTGTTCCCTCCTTGTTTGACCACCCAGGACAGCTGCCAACCCTCTCCCTTTAGAGTTACAGATGCGTGGCTTGATGTTAGTAATAAATTGTCAGTCACAGTACCAGGAAATGGGCAGGGTTCAGGCTGCACCCTAGCACAGAGCATACATCACCTAGTGATCAGTGACTCGTAGGGACATGACAGTGTTTCACACAAACTTACCAGTCGAGATGTGCTGGGGGAGACATGAGTCTGTGTGTGAGTGGTGGTAGGGGGGGTGACTGGTATCTGTTTTTTTTTTTTCCTGAAGTGGACAAGTACGAGTCTTTTATCTACAACAAAAATATAAATATTTAAACAGGGAGTGAAATTCTCCTTCAAAATTAAAATGACCTAATTAATATTAAAATATGGTAGTGTCTTATTCTGAATTATTCTGTTAATTATTCCTGTTTATCCTTCTGTGGCAGGAAATGGCTCAGCGGTGACGTCAGACCAGAACAAGGACGAACAACAAAGGTATCTGCAGTTTACAAAAAAAGACGCGGCGTGCGCCGTTTTTATTTTAAATACAACAAAAATAAATAAAATATTTAAACAAAAGAAACACTGCTCACAGAGCACAAAAATAAAAGACAAAAACAAATCACGAACACAATAACTGTTAAGGTCCGGCTGGGCAGTATCCTTCACGGATCCTTTAAGCGTTTTTAGTTTCGTTTTCTCTTCTCTCTCCGCTCTCGTTCCGCCTCTCGGACACCCCATCCGGAGTGCTGAGAGCTGCAGGTATTTGTGCAGGTGACTATCTCCCGATTAGCAACAAATTAATCACTTGATTCGGGAGATGGCCACCTTCTGCACAAGTTTTTAATATGGATGGGTCTTCCCATCCACGCTGCAAAACAATACAAAAACAATAAAGAAAGCAAATGGTGGTTCGCCGTCACATATACACATACAGTAAATAAACACAAAATAGGGGGAAACCCTGTTCTAAAATAAACGCTGTGGAGGGCTGCTTACCCTGTTCTGTATCCCCCTCCTTGTGCAAAACACACATGGCCCCAACGGCCACCTCCCCCATCAGCGTCAATGTCCCGGAAGAGGGGTCTGGAGAAATCCATGGGGGTGGCCATAGTGGGAGGTCCTTCTCCCTCTACTCTTTCATGGCTGGCAGCTCCCTCTTCATGGGGCTTCAGCCACTGTTCCTCCTGCCGCAAAAGTGCAGCTGGGGGAGGCGGTCTCCTGACCCCCCCTCCCCCCCTTCGTTGTAGCTGGCAGCCCCCTTTTCTGAGGCGTCGGCTTCCTGCGGTCCTGCAGGACTAGTAGCGGCCCCAGGCGAAGCAGAGCCGGCAGCGGCCCCAGGCGAAGCAGAGCCCTCAGCGACCCTAGGCGAAGCAGAGCCCTCAGCGACCCCAGGCGAAGCAGAGCCCTCAGCGATCCCAGGTGAAGCAGAGCCCTCAGCGAACCCAGGCGAAGCAGAGCCCTCAGCGAACCCAGGCGAGGCAGGAGCGGCAGCAACCTTAGGAGAAGCAGAGGAGAGACAGGCAACCCCAGGCGATGTGGGACTCTTGGCAACCCCAGGCGAAGCGGGACCCTCAGCAACCCTAGTGGACAAAAGAGAGACACAAGCAGCGGAGCAACAGGCAGCCCCAGGCGATGCGGAGCCACCGGCAGCCCAAGGCAATGCGGACATAGCATCCTTGGGAGGTGCGAGGCAGGCATCCTTGGGCGGCGCGAGGCGGGCTTCCTTGGGCAGTGCGAGGCAGGGCAGCAGCGGATCCTCCGGAACAATGGCGGTGAGGAGAGCCAGGCCTAGCTTTGGTGCGAGGGTTGGCCCTCTTCGCATCCACTGCATCTGGGCGTTTTTCCCCCATGCTCCCCTCAGCAACCTATGCAGGGTCTGCTGAGGTCCGGCAGCATCCTGCCTTGGTCCCTTCAATGCTCTCCAGCTAGTGGGGTTGGAGACAAAGGCAGCTCCTGCTGCTCTGCACCTGGTGATGGTGGAGACAGAAGCAGCTCCTGCTGCTCTTCTCCAGGTGGCGATGATGGTGGAGACAGAGGCAGCTCATGGTGCTCTGCTCCTGGCAAAGGCGGCAGAGGCTACTCCCCTTCTGGCGGCAAAGGCGGCAGGGGCTCCTCCCGACCTTTAGGCAGTGATGCTCCTCATGCCTGTAGCGCATGCAGTTGGTGCACCACTCCTCTTCCTCCCGTGTCTTCCTTCCTCTCTGCCTCCTCCTCACGTCTGTTTTAGTTTGTGGGTGGCGGCTCTTCTGGGTTCTCCAGGGTGCCTGGTCCTGGCCACCTTCTGCACAAGTTTTTAATATGGATTGGGCTTTCCATCCATGCTGCAAAACAAATCAAAAACAATAAAGAAGGCACACGGCGGTTCGCCATCACATATACACATACAGTAAATAAACACAAAACACAGTACAGGGGCAGCCCTTTAGCCCTTTCTAAAATACACGCTGTACAGGGCTGCTTACCCTGTTACACCTTTTGTAACTTCTGATATCATGCCGCTTTCTAAAACTAGGTTTCCACAAAGTTTGTAGGTTGTGCTGAAGAACCGCAAGTGCAGCCTCATTTATCCACCAACAAAATATTATAAAAAGCAAGGGAACCAAAAACCCAGACAAAGCATTCCACAAATACCAAAAAGAATGCTTTGAAAGAGCTTTGTGCTATTAAATATCATTATCAATAATTACCATTAATTATCTTCTAAACAGTTTTTACTGCATATATACACATTATTTATCATTATGTTAGTCTATGAACATAATGTTTTGGCCACACGTGACAATGGAGGGAGAATTTGGAGTTTCTAAACTGCATCTAAACCAAGCTGATGTCTTACTTCAATTCCAAACATTTGTCATTGACTTTATAAGGTTTATTTTAGTATTTCTAAATTCAGCACTATTGAGTGTATATTGGTTGTGGCTAATCTTATCAAATCTGTAAGTCGTGATATTTTTAAAGAGTCTTAAAGTTTGTTTTGATAACTAAAAAATAAAGTTGATATTATTTAATAATAATAAATACCTAATTTGATTCATAAAATTTAAAACACAGGAAGAAACAGTGCAGACGTAGAGAACAATTAAACTAACACATGTGGATTATAGTTATTGTATATTAAGTAGTAACAGTTTACATCTAATTGCCTACAGGGATTAGCAACAGTGTTATTTGCAGTTGTTGCACAACCTCTGTAAGATAATAGGACTGCACATGCAACTCTTGAACAACATTGCCTAGGAACAGCTGTGAAAAAAAAACACACTTCAACATCAGCATAGAAAAATAAAGTCCATGTTTCACATCTGGAATTATAAAGGAAAAAAAAAACTAAAGAAACCACAGCAATTCATGAAAACATTTACAACGAATTTTAATGCTTAATCATGCATAATCACAATGGTGTTCACCATGCTGGGTTTGATAAACTGATCAGTGCACGAGGATCCTCCTTTTTCAAACCTGGACCCTAAACACAGCACTGTTTATATAAATCTCTAATCTCATCTCATGGTTTTGGTAGCAGTCTTACAGTTGGGTGTACTTCATTCATAATATTATCCTCCGCTCCTCCCCCATATTGAGGTTAGCACTATGAGAGCTTCCTTTAACAGATTAGCAAGCAACCCTAAATCCTAATCTGATCTGCCTGCTGTTCAGTCCTGGGCATCTGTCCTTGCAGGCCTGAAGAGCTGTACTGATTACCAGAGTTCTTACAGCGGCCTAGCAAAAAAAATATCACAGATGAAGCAACCTGACACCCAGACACCGCTTTAGTATATTCTGCTCATTAAACATCTTTCATGTTTAAACACAACACTACCTACGACTACAGATTGCCCATGCAGTCTTTTCAAACCCATTCTAAATAGAATGCTTCAAAAGAGCCATCATGTGGCATCCAAAGACCCATCTGTGGCTCAAGAGCCATCTCTGGGCCATCCCTGCTTTAACCGGCACTGTTTATTTTGTTTTACAGTTTATTGATTAGTACCTGTTAGGCTCTCACTTTGATAAGTGCACACACATGGCTTTGTGTGTTTGTGTTAAGTGTGTTGGACGGGAGGGCAGGATAATCAGCACGTCCTGACTCCCACCCTCCCCCATCATTTAGGGGTGAAAGAAGGAAGGACCTCCTATCTAGGGGAAATGAATTCTATCCAGCCAGCTGACTAAATCAAATATACAAGCTGTCCTCTCCCAGCGAGCAGGCTGTCTAATCTTATCTGCTGCCCGTCTGTTTGCCTCTGTGAGCAGATGAGCCCCCTCACAATTGGAAGAGGACCCCTGCACTTCACAAACTGTCTGGGACATACCAGCTTGTTTTTTTTTTTTTTTTTTTTACTTTCTCTAGTTGTTGGTGGTCTCGTTCTCTTTCTGCTGCCTTCCAAATGACCCGGTCATTGACATCTGTTATAGGCACTCCAGCAATTCACCTAACAACCATTATTATTTATTATTATTATTATTATTATTATTATTATTATTATTTATTATTATTATTATTATTATTATTATTATAAGAAGATAAGAAGTATCTGACATTATTTCACTGTTACCAGCATTACGGCCCATTACTATACCTCTACTGGAAGCATAAATCATGATTTCCTGAAGGTTAGCTGAGGTTTTACGTTACTTAGCAACCAGGGGTGGCATTAAAGATGACTGAAAGGAACCTTGCTGAGATGACCCAGAGCCAGAGGGCATTCTCAGTATTAGCAATCCAGGGGTTTCATTCTCAAAACCATTGAACTGATATTTGGAGGACAGACAGTTTGTTAAACATCTTTGGTTCAGATTTACATATATATGCCTTTTCCTAAATGGTCTTCAGTGGCAAAACAGGTGAACCATAATGCCAACACAATGATTCTGCACATTCTGTATTATAGGGTTATAGGATAGCGAATAAAAGACTGACACAGAAAATCTATGTCTATTTACGCCTTTGACATAACCTATACACGTAACCTATACACGTCCTATAACTCTGTTATATACTACTTCACAGTTAATGTACAAATACAAAATCCAGTTATATTTGTTTTCTATTTGTGACTCACCTATTTAGCCCATTGTGATTTTCATTGAAAGAGGGAACGGGATGCTGAATGGAATACCTTTAAGTGTCTAGGGTAGGTGTCCGATTGTGATGTCACAGTTTCGAATTGTCTTTGCAGTTGAATTCCGAGAGGTGGCTCAGGTATGTTTTACTTTTTATAGGCGACGGGAATTGTACTGATATTGAAGAAGTAATCAAAGCAGAAGCTGAATACTTTACGGCTGATGTCATGAATGGGGTTTCTCAGTGAGTGTCTTGGAATACTGCAGGCAAAAGGTCTATGATGAGGGACAGTGGTAGCTCAAGGGCAGCTAAAATTTGGAGGAGCCATTAGTATAATTCTATTAATGAACCAATACACACCGTGGTACTATATCAATACAATACAGCACATGACCACATAAATCCATGTGCAACTCTGTTCAGCACATGCACTTGTATCATAATAGCTTTAAAAACAGGGCACTTCTATTGAGCTCAGAGACAAGTCTTCCTTGCTAGTATGACATCTACTCTCAGATTGTATCCATTCAGAAGACTGGTGCACCCAGTAGTTAAAGCTTAACTATAGAACTACAGAACACACAATATGCCACAGACTATCATAAAATTATTTGTTTATAAACTACTCAACTAAACCGTCTTGTAGTTTATGAGGTTGCATAAACTAGATGGAATTATTTTCCAGTAACTCATTGAATTCCATCTATTATATATAATATGAATATAATATAATATAATATGAATCTATCTATCTATCTATCTATCTATCTATCTATCTATCTATCTATCTATCTATCTATATATCTATATCTATATCTATCTATCTATATATATATACATAGATAGATATATAGATAGATAGATAGATAGATAGATAGATAGATAGATAGATAGATAGATAGATAGATAGATAGATTCATCTTCAGCCATTTTCAGTCCACTGCTGGATGAAGGCCTCCCCTAGATTCTTCCACAAAAGCCTGTCTGCTGTGTTCCTCATCCATGTTAATCCGGCGTGTTTCCTAATTTCCTCTGATGCTTTTGTTTGTGCTCTTATCCATGCCTTCCTTTTCTTGTCTCTTCTTGACATTACCAGCATGCATCTTTCGATATTCCATTGAGTTGTTTGTAATTTTTCATTTTTTCTTTTTAAATTCAGTCGTCGCCAATTTTTACCCCAGTTTTTTTCCCCAATTTTTGTATGTCCAATTATTATCTGTATCCTTGCTGCACCAATATAAAGTCACTTAATAGGGCGTTGGGTTGTGGCATAGAGTCTACCAGCCTCTGGAATTCTGCAGAAGAGATGTGGCACCATTCTTCCACAAGAAAGTCAATCAACTCATGCCTGGCTGATGGAGGTGGAAAACGCTGTCTCAGGCATCGTTCCAGAATATCCCACAAATGCTCAATTGGGTTCAGATCTGGTGACTGAGAAGGTCAGTACATTCAGTATAGATAACATCGGTGTCATGCTCATCAAACCATTGGGCGACCACACGTGCTCTTTGGATGGGGGCATTGTCATCCTGGAAGACACCCCCCCCAGCCCCCCCCCCCGCAGGAAAGAACTGCTGCAACATGGGGTGAAGATGATCACTCAGTACATTTAAGTAGCGATTAGTGTTTAACTTTCATTCTAAGGGAATGAGTGCACCCAAACCATGCCAGAAAAATGCACCCCACAAGATTAGGAACCACCAGAACCCTTCACTGTTGGAACCAAGCACTCAGGGCTGTAGAGTTCTTTAGGGTGGCGCCACACATGCACTCGTCCATTTGTTGAGAACAAGGTGAAGGATGATTCATCTGACTATATCACATTTCTCCACTGCTCAGTAGTCCATTGCCTGTGCTCTTTGCACCACAGGTGTGATGAGTGGTTTATGCACTGGAACCCCAGTATTGTATCCCCCTCTGTGGAGTTCTCGGCAGACCATTTTTTATGAAACTGGTTCCTCTCACCCCAGGTTGAAATTTGCAGTCAATTGATCTGCAGTTGCTTGCCTGTTTTGCCTTGCACTTCGAATTAATGCACAGATATCACAATCCCGGAGTATGCATTTCTGCCCACTGTTGCTCTTTGATGATGATGTCTTTCCCTCAAGGTTCCATGCCGACATCACCTTAGACACTGTTGCTCTTGAAACATCAACAAGTTGAGCTGTCTTGGTCACTGAAGCTCCTGCCAAACACGCTCCAAAAATCACCCCTCTTTCAAAGTCACTGAGGTCTCTTCTTGCAGCCCTGCTAAGCATAATTATAGGCAACCAGGCCTGTCTAGCATTTTTATACATGACCCTAAGCAGGCTGGGATGTTATTTGCTTAATTAACGCATGAGCCACAACTGTTGGAAGCCCTTGCTTTCCACATACTTGGTGTGCCTCATTTCCCCTGGTGTTTCCACTACCTGCATGCAAAAAAATTATATATATAATCTATATATATATATATATATATATATCTATATAAGATATTATCATATATATATATATATATATTAAAACTTCAGGAACATGAAGTTGTATCAAGTTGATATTATAAATCACCTTTGAAATCCCATTGCATTATATTATTTATTTGTTGATCCTGTAAAATGAATTTGTTTCCATTAATACTTTATTAATACCTTAAATACTGTAAAATAAAGCATTGAGAAGGGCACAGTGGGAATGAAAGCACAATTCCTTTGAGCATAGATGAAATTTCAATTTAGTTTTTGATTACTCCTTGCTTGCTCCTGTATCTAAATGTGGCAGTGATCTTGGGGTGGCAGAACAGTATGAGACAGTTAGACTTTTTCACAGTGCTGGAGGTTATCAGGGTTTTGGACCCCTATCAGAGTCGATAGCCTAGTTTGTCTGTAATGCAGCAGATTGCTTTGTTGTCGTTCATTCAGACAATAGAGGAGATAGGAGACATCGTGTTACAGTGTGTGATACAATGCAGACTGTGAATCCTCACGAAAGATTCCACTCTTCCACTGGAGTCTCACATTACAGACCAGGATTTTGCATCTATCTCTAGTGTGTATATTATTGCATTTTATTGTAGGGGGATATTGTGGAGGTGGTTGCATTTTTCATATCTCTTATCCAGTTGTGATGAAATGGTATTAACAATAGTAATGTATTGAGAGGGTGTTGGGGATGTATGGGGGTTGCCTGCCCGTCTGTATATACGGATATTTTGCATATATATGGAAAACCACTAATTCAATTGTCATTAAACTTGGTGCTAACATTGTTTAGCTTAAGTTTTTTAGAGTATCAAAGTGTAGTCCTATATGAAAGTGTCTGTAGGTAAATTCGTCTGTCTGTAAGTCACCTTTATATTTTAACAGGTATCTTGAGAACACAAGCAATGGTAATTGTTAAACACTGCTTTGTAATAACAACGGTTTTCCAAGTAAGTTACTGGATACATGGTCATTCGTTATATTAAAAATGTGTTCGTCTTCTAGACCAGGGCTCAATCCTCTGTTGCTTTCTTTATCTTATGTAAAGGACACTGATGCCTTCCTATTCCACTGCATAATACTAAATCTAGCAATAAAGATGATGCATTACAAAAGGTGAACCCAGACGATGCATGGAGCAGTCCTTAGCTATAAATGTGTTATCAGCAAATGTTTTTTTTTGGATTTCAACATCTGTGTTTTAAATTCAGCAAGAACATTGCGTTGGACTCTTTGGCATGTTAGATATGCATTCATCATAATAACATATGCTGTAGAGGGATTATCTAAATAGTCAAATTGGTTTGCCTGTACAGTTCTTTTTCAAACCAGACAGTAGGGTCTTTTTTAATGATCTTAACCATGGAAGTCAAACTCCAGTCCTTGAGGGCCGCAGGGTCTTCTAGTTTTCATTCGTACTTCAGCTCTCAATAAACTTAACTGATCAAAAGGTTTGCTCAATTGGATGCAGTGCTTACAAAGGTACCACGAAATATTCCTGTCAGGACAACTGAGGAAGTCAGCACCTACGGCCATTTTATTTTAAGTAACAAAAACGCTTATTCACTGCCAAATATGAACAACTTTAGATGTGTAATGACTGCAGTATAGGATACTGACCTTAAGCTTAGGGTTTTGGTGTAGGGAGAGGATTATTCATTGTTTTATTAACAATAATATGATAGCCAATCAGCAGTGTCCCGACAGGAGAATTTCTTGTTACCTTTGTAAGGGCAGCCAATTGGACATAGTTCATATTTTTTCAAGGTCTGTTTCACTTGATGATTTTAAAAATGCACTTGATTCAAGGTGCACTACCTATAAAACATTCTGAGGCCTGGAGAGAGGTGTTAAATGTGTCCAATGAATAAAATAATGAGCCTGGTAAGTCATTTAGAGGAATGTAAGCCCCTGACAGCCCTGATCTAAAGTGAGGCAGATCTTTAGTGAAGTGGGTCTAAAGGTCAGCAATGGGGGTAAGCAGCAGCAGCAGCATTGATGCCGAGTTAAAGAACAGCAGTGGCTGTGCAAAAGGGTGAGGGCAGTTTCATTGTCCAGAGGGAATGACCAAGAAAGTTGAAGACTACCTGAGCGTAAGACTCACACAAATCAAACTCCAGATTCGTAATAGATATTTTAAAAAATGAAAATACACGTTTCTTAAAAAAAAACACATTTGAGAACTATATCACAAATGAAAAGTACAATATGACAGATGTGTATTTTGTGTTATATGTTGTGTGTTAATGTTGGTGCATAGTCATTGGTGCACGGGATATAAACGGGTCTGTGTAACACGAGTGTTTAAAATGTATTTTGTATTTAGGCACGAGGATTGCACAGCACTTCACGTGCAAGTAAAATGTAATATGTCAGCATGGGGAATTGTACTTTATTAATTCATGTGCAGTTGTACTGCAACTCCAATTGAATGATTGATTAGCAATCGAGTCTTGGTACAGCTACATAAAAGCTACATGTTTTCACTCACTTGGGGTTGTGTGTTCGGTGAGTGGAGAATGGGATTGGAGACGGAGGTAATAATAATAAAATAATAACGTAAAGTAAAATAGTTAAAATATCTGCTCACTGTGTTTTGTTTAGTGTTAGTCCATTTTGTTTGTCTCTCTTGTTTTGGCGAATGTGCCGTGTCCTGTGTTTTGTTTGTCTTACAACCGTTTACTTTCTGTCTGTCTGTGCACTATTAAATGCTGAGTGAGACCATTCGCTCAGCTCCACCAAACTCCACCTCTCTGTTGTTTATTTCCTGGTTCCTGTTTCTGGTCTGACATCCCCCACTCCAGCCATCATTGTGACACGTGGTATAAGTGGTGGGATCACCAGCACTTCCTAGATGCAGACCAGAGCAGGGACTGCAGTTTTTGGCAAAAAAATTAATAAAAATAAAAAGGACAGGGTTTTTTGTGTGTAGGGAAATGTGGCAGGCTGGCGAGTGGATAGAGGCCCAGAGACAGTCTGTAGTTCAAAAAAATAATTATTTTATTATAAATACACAAAAATAAAAGTGTACAAGGGCAAAATAAAAAATCTTCAAACACAAATAGAAAGACAACAAAACTTACAAAAAAAATAAGGTTTCCAGGCTGGGCAATGCCTTCACTGGAATCAAAATTTCAAAAATACAAACAACAAAACACCAACCTGCTTCCTCAACTCCCTCCTCCCAAATGAGAAGCAGAGGCCTCCTTTTATGTCAGATGGCTGGGCGCTGATTGATCGTTAATTAATCATTTAATCAACTAATCAACCCCAGCCACCTGAACATAATAAACCCAGGCAGGTAGAGGAAATTAACCCCATCCCTGCCAATTTAAAAAGGGTAGAGCTTTGCTCTGCCACAGGAAAAAAAATAAAAAAATAAAGAAATGGGGAGAAGAAGCGAGAGAGAAAAGCAGCAGCAACGACTGCAGGAGGAGGAGGAACTAGAGCCCAGGAGGGAGGAGACAGAGCCTTTCCCGTCCTCTGAGGAGATGCTAGACTGGGTGTCTGACCCGGAGTGGAGCAGGGAGGACCTCCCACTGGTTGTTGACCTGCTGTGGACCAGAGATGGGGAACGTTTGGAACTCTGGGAACAACATTTCTACCGAGTGCCCTTCGTGAACCCGGCAGCCGTGGTGATCAACTACTTGGCTGCCGATATGGGACTGCCCCAGCAGGTTTCATTCCAAGTGGGAGGATCCACACCCACCTGCATCCTCATTGGGTTGAAGGGAGACTACTTGCAGCTCCCATCTCCACTAGCAGAGGAAGAATGCCTGCTGGTTTTGCATCCAGAGCCAGAGGGAGAGGAGCCGTCTCCAGCGACAGAGGGAGAGAAGCCGTTGCAGCCATCTCCAGTGCCAGAGGGAGAGGTCCCACCGCTGTCTCCAGAGCAGGAGGGAGAGCCGCACCTGTCCCCTGCAAGTGAGGTAGAGCCTCACCAGTCCCCTGCAAGTGAGGGAGAGCCGCAACAGTCCCCTGTAACAAGGGTAGACTACACGCCGCTCCCACCTCTGTCGCCAGGAGACTACATCCTGCTCCCACCTAAGTCACCAGGAGACTACACGCCTCTGCCACCTCCATTGGCAGGAGCAGAGCAGCAGGAGCTGCCTCTGCCTCCACCACCTCCACTGCCAGGAGCAGAGCAGCAGGAGCTTCCTCTGCCTCCGCCACCTCTACTGCCAAGAGCAGAGCAGCAGGAGCTGCCTCTGCCTCCTCCACCTCCACCGGCAGGAGCAGAGCAGCAAGAGGTGCCTCTGTCTCCACCAGCACCACTGCCAGGAGCAGAGCAGAAGGAGCTGGCTCTGCCTCCACCACCTCCACCAGCAGAGTGTGAATGCCTACTGGATCCCTATCCACCAGCAGAGGATGAATGCCTGCTGGTATCACTTCCCCCACCAGCAAAGGTGAATGCCTGCTGGTATCACTTCCCCCACCAGCAGAGGATGAATGCCTGCTGGTATCACGGGGAAGAACCGCTCGGCCACAGTGGCTGAGAAGAGGGCCAACACCCGCACTCCAGCTTGTCCTGAATCCCTGCCTCGCTTCGCCAAAGGATGCCTGCCTCGCTTCACCCAAAGATGCCTGCCTCGCTTCGCCCAAGGATGCCTGCCGCTCCGCATCACCCGGGGTTGCCTGCCGCTCCGCATCGCCTGGGGTTGCCTGTTGCTTCGCATCGCCTGGGGTTGCCAGCCGCTCCGCATTGTCTGAGGTCGCTGGAACTGCTTCACCTGAGGTTGCCAGCCGCTCCACATCGCCTGGGGTCGCTGGAATTGCTTTGCCAGGGGTTGCAGTCAGCTCTGCTTTGCTGCAGGGGTCAGTGTGGCCACGGCCCCACCAGAGGGAGCTGGCAGCTATGATAAAGGGAGAGAGGTCAGGAGACCACCTTCCCCCACAGCAATTTCACTGCAGGAGTTCTGGGGCCTGGAGTCCCCTCAGAGGGAGCTGCCAGCTTTAAAAGGGGGAAAGGTCAGGAGACCACCTTCCCCCGCAGCAGTTTCGCTGCTGGAGATCTTGGGGGGGGGGGGGGGTCTAGAGACCACCAACCCCAGCAGCTTTTCCACTGCTGGACTTGCCCCGGCTGAAGGAGTCAGTCTGGGAGCTGTCAGCATGTCTGCTGACAGCTGCACCATTGGCAGGATTTCTGCTGCCAGTGGTACAGAAGGAGGAGAAATTCGCCCCACTGTCAGCACGTCTGCTGACAGCATAGCCAGAAGCAGCCTGGCTATTGGCAACATTACCGCCCATCAACTCCTTAAAGTCCATGTTCTTTGCCCAGGACTTTGAGCGAAACTTTTGCGATTTTAAGGGGAGAGGTGGCCATTGAGGCCATGTGTGCTTTGGACAAGGGGGGGTGGGGGGTATATGTGACGAAGTGCCTGCACCTGTGTGTATTTTGTGTTATATGTTATGTGTTAATGTTGCTGTATAGTCATTGATTCACCGGATATAAACGGGTCTGTGTAACACGAGTGTTTAAAATGTATATTTGTATTTAGGCACGAGGATTGCACAGCACTTCACGTGCAAGTAAAAAGTAATAATATATGAGCACAGGGAATTGCGATTTATTAATTCATGTGCAGTTGTACCGTGACTCCAACTGAATGATTGATTAGTAATTGAGTCTCAGTACAGCTGCATAAAAGCTGCATGTTTTCACTCACTCGGGGTTGTGTGTTCAGTGAGTGGAGAACGGGATTGGAGACTGAGGTAATAATAATAAAATAATAACGTAAAGTAAAATAGTTAAAATATCTGCTCTGTTTTGTTTGTCTCTTATTTTGGCGAATGTGCCGTGTCCTGTGTTTTTGTTTGTCTTGCAACCTTTTATTTTCTGTCTGTCTGTGAGCTGAGACCATTCGCTCAGCTACACCAAACTCCACCTCTCTGTCGTTTATTTCCTGGTTCCTGGCCTGACGTCTCCTGCTCCGTCTTTGTGACACCTATTAACATCATAAATTAAATTGGACAATCTTTAATTTGCCTGTTTTGACAGTTTCCTAAGATTTTCAGTTACAGTGGGTTGATTTTATATACAGAACAAATCAAAACAACAGAAGCAATGGGGTGTTCTAATAGATTTGCACCCGGCTGTAAATTAAGTCAGTATGTGGTATTCTAGTCGTCTCTTTGCTAGAAGAGATGTCATCTCATGCAGTTCTGTCTGTTCAAGTCTATTCAAACTGAAAATGATTTCTCTTATAAATAATAATAATAATAATAATAATAATAATGAAAAAACTAAATCAGGAACATAGCAATGTACTCATGAACTACAATTAAACATTTTAACTTTTTATTGTAACATTAAATAATTTTTACAATACAACAAAAACACATTTTCAGTTAATAATATACATTCAAAACATATTTCAAGTTTCACAGTCAACAGATCAAGACATGCTACAAAGATGATGACAAGCTGTTGTATCACTAAGTGGTCAAAAAAAGGTCAATTGAAAGTTTTTTTTGTTTGTTTTTTAGTTTTTTTTTAAACTTTAGAACTGTGTCGTATGTTCAATGGAATTACTGGAATTTTGACAAATCTTCAACAGTGATAGGTTGATTCCAAAAAAAAATATTTATAACACAGTTTCAAAGAAGTAACTAAAGCCTGGAACAGAGTACAGAGGAGGAGGGGTAGTCCAGTGTTTGGAGCAATGGACAGGGAGCTGGCAGCTGAGGTCCAGGTCCATGCTTTGCAGAGCTCCAGACAGCATGAGCTCATCACCCAGGCTGCAGTGATGGATAGCTGCGTGGAAATCCTGTCCAGTGGGGTGTGTGGGAGTCTCCCTCTCTCAGCTTTATAATGAGTAGACTGTGTCAGCTCTCTCAAAGAGGTTGAAGGTATATAGATAACAAATAAACAACTTCATATTTCTATTGTGTGTTGGGAGAAGTTAGAAAAACAAAAATAAGTTAATATTTTACTGACACTGATAGAACAGGATGACTGGTGCTGATATAACAGGGTGACTGGCACTAATACAACAGGGTGACTGGCACCGATACAACAGGGTGACTGGCACCGATACAACAGGGTGATTGGCACTGATACAACAGTGTGACTGGCACTGATAGAACAGGGTGACTGGCACCTATACAACAGGGTGACTGGCACCAATACAACAGGGTGACTGGCACCGATACAATAGGGTGACTGGCACCAATACAACAGGGTGACTGGCACCAATACAACAGGGTGATTGGCACCGATACAATAGGGTGACTGACACCAATACAACAGGGTGACTGGCACCTATACAACAGGTCACACAGACAAGAGAAAAGCCAAATGTGGAAAATGAAGATAACAACATTTTTAGAAAGTAAATAGAGAAGCTGAAAGGAAAAGGGAGACTTGCAGACCTGTTGAGTATTTAAGTAGGAAATATTTTCTGGTGTAGTTATTTATTAATTCTCAATAGCCTATCTATTTATAGTTATTTATTGCTGCTGCCTTATATTTCTTTCTTGCAGTGTCTTAGTTATACATAAGACTGATATACATGGGTGCTGTTTGAAAGTGTGGTCATGTTGATTCATTGTTGGAATTGCATGCATGTTGTCCTTTCCCTCCACAAGAGTTTTTCTTATTTCCACTAGTTAGTTTTTCCCATACTTACCAACAGCTTTATATTAACATATACTATAGAAACTGTGAATCCATAAACACCTTGTTTGTACAGTATGTGTAACTGACAGGATTCTGTCTACTGTTATAGATTCTGACCCCAATCAGGGAGATCAGATTAAAAGTTCTTTAATACAGACTAGCCGAGTTCTTTTGCATAGTGGTTAAAACAATCTGCATGGGTCATGTATGTATGTATGTATGCATGTATGTATGTATGCATGCTTGCAGGCATTATGGTGATATATAAGAATATTTTATAATGTAAATGTACAGTATGTAGCTAATCATATTTTTTTTTTTTAACAAATGGAATTGACAATGGGCTTAAAACATTTGGACTTACAGAACTCTCAGATGCAGACAGCACAGACAGGTAAGACTGTTGTCATTACCCAATGCATTGTTTGCACTTTTTTGGGGTCCTGCAAAACCCATTAATTATATTTCAAAAAGTCCCAAAATGGAGTGTCCTATGGCACATAAGCACAGCTTGTCTTGACTGTAGACAGTACAGAGCTATTTGGAGCCCAGCTGCTGCTGCAATAACATTGATTCACTTTGTAAAATATACAAGGCCCTCTCTGGAAGATTGATGCTCCCTTGTGATCAAAGAACCTAAGTGGTACTTTATGTTATCGGCTCACCCTCTCCCTGCCCTCCCCATTCAAAGTCAAATCCCTTGAAAGGACCCACACAAGGGAAAGGGAAAAAATCATGTGAGCACTACATCTCAGGATAACAGCCTTGGTGCATTTCAGAAAGTATACACACAAGAGCTATTAGCTGAACCAAGGGGCTGGTGAGGCTGTGTAAACAGTGCTCCTCCCTCACTTTCTCTCTTTCACTAACTCTCAATTCAAACACAGTGGTGTTTATAACCACATTATATAAGTATCGCTAACGATCTTTAAAACAACAACTATACAGAAATATTGGGAATCTTTATTAAAAAAGATTGTATTTTATACACTATTGATACACACCATCACCTAGCTATTGAATATGCATTAACTGCAACTTCAAGAGATGGGTGATTGAGTATCAATTAAACTAGTATCTTCAAATGCAATTTGAATTGCTGTTTTGTACATTGCCTGCATAACGACAATGTGACCTTGTGCCAGGCAGCTTTGTGATGATGTCCACCCGTCATCGAAAAATCTAAATCAAATCCATATTTGGTCTGACCACCCTTTGCCTTCAAAACAACATCAATTCTTCTAGGTACACTTGCACAAAGTCAGGGATTTTGTAGGCATATAGTCAGGTGTATGATTAAACAATTATACCAAACAGGTGCTAATGATCATCAATTCAATATGTAAGTTGAAACACAATCATTAACTGAAACAGAAACAACTTTGTAGGAGGAATAAAACTGGGTGAGGAACAGCCAAACTCAGCTAACAAGGTGAGGTTGCTGAAGACAGTTTACTGTCAAAAGTTATACACCATGGCAAGACTGAGCACAGCAACAAAAAACAAGGTAGTTATACTGCATCAGCAAGGTCTCTCCCAGGCAGAAATTTCAAGGCAGACAAGGGGTTTCCAGATGTGCTGTCCAAGCTCTTTTGAAGAAGCACAAAGAAACAAGCAAGGTTGAGGACCGTAGACGCAGTGGTCGGCTAAGGAAACTTACTGCAGGAGATCAAAGACACATCATGCTTAATTCCCTTCCCAATTGGAAGATGTCCAGCAGTGCCATCAGCTCAGAATTAGCAGAAAACAGTGGGACCCTGGTAAACCCATTTACTGTCCAGAGAAGTCTGGTCAGAAGTGGCCTTCATGTTAGACTTGCGGCCAAAAAGCTATACCTCCGAAATGGAAACAAGGCCAAGCGACTCAACGATGCACGAAAACACAAGAACTGGGGTGCAGAAAAATGGCAGCAGGTGCTCTGGAATGATTAGTCAAAATTTGAAATATTTGGCTGTAGCAGAAGGCAGTTTGTTCACCGAAGGGCTGGAGAGCGGTACACGAATGAGTGTCTGCAGGCAACAGTGAAGCATGGTGGAGGTTCCTTGCAAGTTTGGGGCTGCATTTCTGCAAATGGAGTTGGGGATTTGGTCAGAATTAATGGTCTACTCAATGCTGAGAAGTACAGGAAACATGCAATACCATCAGGGAGGCATCTGATTGGCCCTAAATTTATTCTGCAGCATGACAACGACCCCAAACATACAGCGAAAGTCATTAAGAACTATCTTCAGCGTAAAGAAGAGCAAGGAGTACTGGAAGTGATGGTATGGCCCCCACAGTGCCCTGATCTCAACATCATCGAGTCTGTCTGGGATTACATGAAGAGAGAGAAGCAACGGAGGCTGCCTAAATCCACAGAAGAACTGTGGTTAATTCTCCAAGATGTTTGGGCCAACCTACCTGCCGAGTTCATTCAAAAACAGTGTGCAAGTGTACCTAGAAGAATTGATGCTGTTTTGAAAGCAAAGGGTGGTCACACCAAATATTGATTTGATATAGATTTTTCTTCTGTTCACTCACTTTGCATTTTGTTAATTGATGAATATAAACTATTAACATGTCTATTTTTGAAAGCATTCTTACTTTACTGCATTTTTTCACACCTGCCTAAAACTTTTGCACAGTACTGTGTGTGTGTGTGTGTGTGTGTGTGTGTGTGTGTGTGTGTGTGTGTGTATATATATATATATATATATATATATATATATATATATATATATATATATATATATATATATATATATACTAGTATTTTCCACCTTCACTGGGGAAGACTGAGAAATTGCTTTTTCATAAGAGGGAAAAATACCATCAGACTTGTATTTGCATGTTGTATATAATGATGTACATAGGAAATTGATTAATAGGCATTTTGAGATGTCAACAACCATTTCAGATAGTACATCTGTTTTTTGAAGTATTCATTTTGGAAGACAGATCCTGTGTTTGATTTTTTTTTCCTTATGTAATTTTGTGTACATTAGAATAATTAGTGTGCAATGCAACAGATGTCACAGTGTGAGACCAGGCTAGACAAAGCCTCAGATCAGGGATTTGCACCTTGAAAGTATGCAGGCACTATTAAAAATAATACAAATCATGTATAATATATTCATATGTGTAAGGCTATTAATTTTTTTTGCATCTAAGTTAAAAGTCAGTTGAAAATATTCAGCTAAATTAAAATTGTATTTCTTCAGCTAGTTAGATTAGCCAGTCACAATTTCTTAAAGTCAGTCATAAATCTAAATTCAACTGACTCCCGAGTCTGGCTATGAATGTTTGCTATACATATGTATAGTTATTACATTATTGCTATGAATATGTATCACTATGTAGGACATCTGAAGCTAACACAAATTATAATTTGTCATGTGACGGAGCTTTAACAAATCACAAGACAGATTTAATTGACTATATGCATGTATATAATATTTCCATGACAATGCATATATTACTAAATCAAATATGTTACTTTAAAACTTCAATAAAAAATAATTTAAAATGAAATTCATACATGATTAATGTAAAATATAAAAAAATAAGACGAAAGCCAAGAATAAAAAGGGGAAGGTTGCTAAATCTGGTAAGAGGTTAGAACATTGATTTAAAGCCTTGCTTTAACTTAATGACGACCATTAACTCTGAGGGATTTCAGTAAAGGTATACAGTTTAAGACCGTGCAGCTCGTTGATGAATTCATGTAATGTTATTAGGTAATTCATTGCAACTAGCACTATGTTGATTAACCTTAATTAGAGTTAATTGCTAAATATGTTCTAGTTCTTTAAGAAGTGGATCTTAATATTTAGGAAAAGCATGTCAAAGGAAAGTGGGGGCAGAGAAAGGGAGTTTTGCAAATCAAACACTCACAGACAGTGGTAATAAAGATTTAGATCAGGTATCTATAATATAGTCATTGTTACTGTCCTTTATTTTATTTGAAATGTCCTATAAGTCCATGCGCTTAAAATGTTTCTTCATCTGATCTGGATAACGATTTGTAACAGCCAGAGCAGCGGAAACTCTGCAAACTGGCATATCTGTTTTAGCTTCTGTTGTGATATTCCAAATGGGTGGAAATGCCACTGACATAGTGCACAGACAATGATGATGTCAGGGTCACTGAAGACTAGTTCACTTTCTGCTGCTGAATCACCATTTCCATCACTTATCAAGCAATCCAGTAACTGTCCTTCATGGTGTTGCTAGACAACATCAGATTCAACGTCCACCGCATGTGAGACTGGTCCAGTCTTAGCAGTCTCTAGCTAGCATGGCTTGTCCGGCATGAAACTATCTTCAGCTGTTGAATAGTGATTCATGACCTGAGCAGACATGTCAGGTTTCAGCAGATCCAATCCTGAGTGAAGCTTGCACTTAAAGAACAGCATTGTAGGTGACTCATTCATTGTTGCATGAGGAGTCTTTTGGTAGACCAGCAGAAAGTTGTCCAACTTCTAATGGCTGATGATGTTTCCTTTTGTTGACTTCAGCGCGCGTTTCAATGTAGACAAACTTTTAGGCCAGTCCATTGGTTGCTGGATGATACGGTGCAGACAGAATGTGCCTCAGAACATTGGCTTTCAATAATGTTTCAAATTTGCTTGGCTATGAGAAATGACTCCCCCCTCCCAACGGTGTGATAAATTACAAGCTAGCTTGATTGACAGATTTGGGTCACAGTGGGTTAACACATCATCTGATACAAGCTGCTATTTAGCATGTCTAAATGCTGTGACACAGTCCTTTCAACAGTTCCATGACTTGCCCTAAAGAGCAGTGCATTCAATGGGTTTAGAGTATGAGCATGCCTGGGTACGAATCTACTACTGTATAATAATTTCTCAGTCTCAAAAATTAATTCAACTGACTTACATTTTCTGGAGCATTGATGATCACTGTTACTTTTCCTGATGACTTCTTGAATAATTCATATTTGTCCTTCTGAACCTGCAGCCCATAATCCTCTAGGTGTTGCAATACTAAATTTAGATTTTTTAATGCGTTCAAGGTCATCTCTGCCTGTTACCAGGATACCATCCAAGTATTACTGAATGCAAGACAGTCCTTGAAAGACCTGGTACATAGCCCTCTGGACCATTACTGAATCTGAAGCAACTCCAAAACGCAAACCGTTGTAGTGAAACAGTACCTTTTGTGCAGTTAGATACCCTTTGGAGTTTTCTTCTACCATTGTAGGTAGGCTGGCCTCCAGCCAAGAAGGCAAACAGATCTTCAGTTTGTGGCACTGTGTATTGCTCTACACAAAGCATATGATTCACTGTAACTTTAAAATCCCAGCAGAGCAGTACAGTATCATCTTTCCTCACTACAGGTGCTATGGGACTTGCCCAATCACTAAATTGTACTGGTGACAGAACTCCAGTTTCCACCAAATGGCTTAACTCTGCATCCACCTTGGGCCTGATTTCCCTTGAGACAGTGCGTGTCTGACAAAACATTGGCTGGTTGGCTGACTTTACACTTACTTTTACCTCAACGCCTTTCATGGTGACCAATTCCTGTTTAAATATAGGGACATGCATAGCACTTCATCAAGACTGTCACTGTTACATTGAGTTAGTGCTGCTTTTATCTCTTGCCACTTAAGTCTGGTCTTCTATAGCCAATCTCTTCCCAGGAGAGGTGGGAGGTCATCATCAACCCCATACAGTTAGCTCTATCTGCCCATTAAGTTTCACTTTTGCTTTAGTTGCTCCCTCTGGTCGAACACATTCTCCAGATACAGTGTAGTAGCTTTCAAATGAAGAATCTTCTGATATATTTGTTTTGAAATAAAATAGATAGCAGTTCCATTTTCAATGGCTGTCCCTCTATTTCTGGTGGTACCCAAAAACCTTCTTCTTCCCCTTTAAAAGTCAGCTCATGCAATGTCTATTCTGTATCCATATCATCCCTTGAGTTGTCATCTCTGTAGTGCACTCCTCCCTGTAGCAACCAGCCTGCCCCCCTTCACCATGTGATCACACCTCTTTAGCTCTGCACTCTCGTTGCACAGTATAAACTCTTGGCACAGCTGCACAGGATTGATCTTTACCCTGCAATCCATATCAGTATTGTTGGTCTTCCCAAAACGACCACATTTGCTAGGTTTTCTGTTTGAACACATGGACAGTTTGCTTACCTTACGTTGACTCCCATGCATCCATAGTCAGGGCTATCTCTACTGCTTTCTTGTAATTCAACCTTCCTTCCATTAAAAGATGCTTCTGAATCCCTTCACTCTTTAACCCTAATAAGTCTATCTTGGAGTGTCAAATATATTTGTGTCTGCTAATTTCTTTAACACAGCCACATAATGTGCAATGGATTCACCTTCTTCATTACATGTAGGAAGCAAATCCTTTCAGTGATTACAAGAGCTTTAGGGGGAGGCACCTGTAATGCTGCCAGTATTTCCACATAACTTTAATTCTCAGACTTATCTGGCACTGTTAGACTTGTTAATAGGCCATATGTTTCCCCACCCATAACACTCCATAAAGCAGCTACTTGCCCCTACTGTTGAATATCATTTGCTGCAATGAAGTGTTAAAAATGCTTATTGTATGTTGTCCATTGTTCTTCATTGTCATAACATCCATCAATATGGCTGGTGGTCATCAACACGGTTTCTCTCTTTGTTTTGGTTTGTTAGCCTTGGGGGAGGGGGGGGCGGGGGGGGGCAGTTGAAGATTTAATACAAACATTTGTTAAACATACACAATAATAACTAGACCTTTTATTTATTTATTTAATTTAAGATCCTTGTCACCAGATTGTGTTAGGTCTGTAGTATAATATCATATATATTAAGATAGACACAGATGAGGTGGTATGCTGAACAATTACCTTTCTCTTTATCCCTCTTAAACTTCTGTACACATGCTCAGTAGTGTTTTGCTTTTACATATGTGCATTCACTCACAATTCACAATTTTTACTTGGGAACGTTTGCTAGGAGGGAGCATGATTTGGATACCCTGTAATCCTTATAAGAGAAATCCTCTCTCCTGGCACATGATCTCTCCTGGCATATGTTCAGAAATGTATTCCACAGTTCTTAAAAGAAAGAGTTAATTGAAATATTTCAAAATATAACGCTGCGATATAGACAACTCAGATGTGGTACATTTGTTGTAATCACTGCAGGGTGTTCTGTAACATTTTAATGTTAACAACATCAGCTACTAACATTTACATAGCATCGCCATGCCAACAGAGCTCTTAACAAAGAGATCAGTCAATTCACTCAATCCTATAGAACTTGCCTGTTGATTAAAAGCAATTAAACAAATAGACGTCAGTCAGTGTGTCAAGGCAGCTTCAGAATGTTTTTTTTTTTCTTATATTAAAATAAATGATATGATATAAAACAGCCCTAATTTTAAACTGGAAACTGAACGGCTGTCCAAGAACATATTTCTGGTTTAGACAGTTCTGTTTTATAAGGGGCTGGCCAGTGAGGAGTTAAGGGCCATAGATCTGGAGAAGCAGACAGACAGAAATCATTGTTAGTCTCGGCTCATCGTACCTCTTAGATAATCGTCTGCTTCTGCTCGCCGTGCAGCCATATTTCAAGTTAAAGAGGAAGACATGACCCTGTGGGGTCAGGGGAATGAAAGCCCCATTTGACATGTCACTGGGCGGCTGTCTGAAGAAAGGGAGAGGGCGGGGGTCAAACTAACATCAAGATAGGCCAGAATGTGCAGGTCACCCACTCCCTCTTCCCTCTGCAGACAAGCCGGGTTAGTCTGTCAGAGATCTGAGCAGCCAGGAGTCAGGCTACAGACAGTGAGATTAGGGGATTGTTTCTCCTCATCACCATCATCAATGTTATCCCCCGACTGTGATGCAATGGAGAAGGCTGTACGCCCTCATGTCACACTTTACAATGTCCATATATCTGGAAAACCTTTTTGATGAAATCTAGTAATAATGTTTTAAGCAGAAATGATTGAGAGTATTCAATAATTCTTGGTGTCTGTACTGTATGCCCATGCATATGTTCATCTGTATGTCGCACTTACATTTTTGCACACATTCAGAAAACCTCTTATTAAATTGTGAAGAAACTTAGTAGTAATAACTAGAGCTGAAGAAAAGCTCCTCAACTCATAGTCAAAGCACCTTAACACAGACATATAAAGCACAGTATTTGAGTAATTGCAAGACTTGGTATGGTTTCAAAAATCATAAAAAGGGACAGTTAAAAGACAAAAAGTATTTCTTTAAGACAATGCGAAAGACAACAGTCAAAGATTACACCGTGTAACAATATATATTTTTTTTTTCGTTCCTGGGTAGTAAGTGTTATTTCCTAATTGCTTATACCTCAAAAGTATAGAAAATGGCTATTATTCCCCACAAACTTTGCTTTTGCGACCAGGACAGTGATATTTTGAAATTTACCTATTTTCCAGAACATTCCAGATAGATTCTGTGCTGAGTAAACTTGGAGTAACTTCTAGAACTTTCTAGAACTTTCCAGTAATATAAATAGTAGTATAAATACAGGGGCCTTAAGCCCACCAGTTCAGTTTAGTTCCAGCTACCTAAGTGGATACATATCTGCATTTTTCTGAGATGGCAACAAGAGGTTGCAAGCATCCGGCAGACGCATTTTGCTATGTCTGCGGCCAATTTATCAAGACGAGCAAAAAAGTACTCCGTGGAAGCATCTGCTAAGATGTGTAAGGCCTACAAGGCATATTTTGGCATGCCTGTCGGGGATTAAGACAAACCCTGGGCACCTCGTTTCACCTGCGAGCACTGCAAAAAGATGGACAATTATTGCTTGGAATTTTATGAGTACGGCTGGGAGGTCATAGGAGACTTCAAAATGGTGGCATTCCTGATGGGTCTCCAAGGCGGTTTTACCAAGTTTCCCTTCTATCTTTGCCTTTGGGACAGCAGGGACACCAAGGCGCACTACCACAGGCGGGACTGGCCACAGTGGACCGAGTTCTCTGTGGGGAGGAACAACGCCAAGTGGGGGCCACTGGTGGACCCCCGGAAGGTGCTGGTGCCACCACTGCACATCAAATTGGGCCTTATGAAACAATTTGTCAGAGTTCTAGATAAGGAGTCGGCAGCCTTCAAGTACCTTCAAGACTTCTTCCCTAAGTTGTCTGAGGCAAAGGTCAAAGCCGGTGTCTTCGTCGGACCACAGATAAAGAAGATCCTGGAGTGCAATGAATTCCCCTAGAAGCTCACTAGTAAGGAGAAAGCGGCTTGGAACAGCTTTGTCGCAGTGGTTCGGGGCTTCCTGGGCAACCACAAGGCTGAAAACTATGTGGAGCTGGTTGAGACTCTGGTGAAGAACTACGTCACAATGGGCTGTAGAATGTCCCTCAGAGTCCATATCCTTGATGCTCATCTTGATAAGTTCAAGGAGAATGTGGGAGCATACTCGGAGGAGAAAGGCGAGCGCTTCCATCAGGATATACTGGACTTTGAACGCCGCTACCAAGGACAGTATAATGAGAACATGATGGGAGACTACATTTGGGGGCTGATTCTTGAAAGTGATTTACAGTATAATCGTAAATCTCGTAAAACTACTCACTTCTAAATCTTTTGTAGTCATTTTTGTATTACTTTAGTATAAATACATGTTAATTTGGATTCATATGTTGTTTTTTTCCGACTTTACGTGAACGAAAAGACACAAATTCGCCCATTTTCTCATTGGAAATAGGTAAATTTCAAAATATCACTGTCCTGGTCACAAAAGCAAAGTTTGTGGGGAATAATAGCCATTTTCTATACTTTTGAGGCATAAGCAATTAGGAAATAATACTTACTACCCAGTAACAAAAATTGTGTTACATAGTGTTATTTTAGTATTGCTATAAGCTATCCATTCTGTACATCTCTAGTGTTTCTTCTTTTGTAGAAAATATACTGAATGGTTTGCTATTTCACAATAACATTGACCCCAAATTTTTCCATATGTTATCTACTCCTGCCTCATCATAGGCTCCCATGTTGGTCCTGGATTTCACTATCCCCAATCATACCCTACACATAGCTCTCAGTAATGTTATAGTTTATAGTGTTTTACTATGCTTTTCTATGTACCACTGCAGACTACGGGGAATTTGAAATGGCAGGACATTTCAAACATTGAAGCTGTCAGTACTTTGAAGCATACAGGGAGGTATTCACTGTGATGAGGAGTTCTCTGAATCGCCACTAGAGAAGTCTGAAACACTGAGAACACAGCTCCATCCAGGGAGGTATTCACTGTGATGATGAGTTCTCTGAATCACCACTAGAGAAGTCTGAAACACTGAGGAGGGGGTCTAAAGTTTTAGACATCAGCATGAACTTAAATTTGAATACCCTTCCTATCATAAGAATAGGCATATTGAGTGTCTCAATTCCATCAACAGCCCTCACAACCCCTCCTGCACCTTCTCAAAAAGTTTGTCCCTTGAGGAATATTCTCAGCCTTTGGACATTACCTGCCACTTTAAGCTCTTATCCGAGCTGTTCCGTGTGTTGAGCGAGGGTGTGTCAGCGGAGTAGTAGAGACCTCTTAAGTATCTGAGAGGAAGGGAAAATCAGCTACAGGGAGAGTGAAAATGGTGACACAGAACAAATAATTCATTTTTCATTTTTCTAGTCTATTATAGAAAACCACAAAACCTATTCACATTTATTATTATCAGCATGTGATGATACCATAGCACTGTGCAACAGAAACAATAAAATCCATGCAGCATAGTTCAGTGTTACCGCATCATGCTAGAATGTTTAACACTCAATTAAATCATTTCTTCACATGTGCTTCTGCCCTTTCCTGACTCGTTTTCACCTGATCATTCAGTTAGTTTGGGAATTTTCTTTGATGCATCTTTTTAAAGCAAATAATTTGAGGATTGTCATGGTTTTTCATGACATGTCTTAAGTATGCTATGATTATTAACATTTGTTAAAAATCTTCACACACGAATTTCCGACAAATGTTACTATGACATACTGAATCACACAATATGTGTTCTGCACAATATATGAAAAGAAACACAAATATCATAGAGAATATACAACTACCAAGCTACTGTATATATCCCACTTCAGATCTTACCAAATGCACAATTACCTCCTTTCACCTTTTCTAACTTTTTTTTCCCTCTTAAAAATGTCTTTATCCCAGTTGCATTTCTGAGTTGAAACGGGCTCAGTATGCTCAAGCATTGTGAAAAAATAACCTACAGCAGTTACTTTACAGCACATGGCACATCGATGCACTTTTTATATCATCTGTCTGTCTTTTAGAAATAATATGTCGAGCTGCATCCTGACCTAACTGAACAAAATATCTATGTAAAATAGATAACTAGTTACAATTTTGTTCAAATAACTTATAAGCTAAATAAATAACTTAAGCATAACAGATTACTTTTTTTAATGTAACTTTTCCTAAAACTGACAGTAGGTAAGTTATCTGGAATCCATTTTATGAAAACGAATTTGGTCTTGCAATAAATAGCAGCTTCCTAACCAGTTCCTCTTAGTATTATCAAATATGGGGCTTGACTAGAATAAACCAGCACATATCTCTTTCTAGTCAAAGGTGATCTTTCATCCTGTTAGGTCCTGTTCTAGAAATCAGTTATTGAAGGTCATATCTGAAAAGAATGTTACAGTTCCCTTTTTACAATGGAAGTGGTGGGTGAGATCTGGGGCTCATTTTTTCAAGGGTAATAGGTGTTATATTTACTCTTACACTCATTTTCCGGTGAGGTGAACCAAAATTCAGTCAGGAAATTATTTATTAAAACATACACTAGACAACACTACTACATTATACGTATTCTACACTATGTTCTTTCGTCTTCGGCCTCGCCTTTCGAGGTACCCCTGCCCTTAAATTAGCTTGCTAATAAGTGGTGAGGCTGATGGTAGGGAAGCATGATAGGGTTGCATGATAGCTGCCCTTCCTTAGACAAAGCCAGAAAGCTGGTGGAGGTTGGGACGTAATGGATTGAGGCACGATATAAATCCATTCCTTGTCGATTATTCTACTTATTGTTTATTGAAGGACAAATAAGATACTAGCTGTTTGATTGACAATTTGATCTGGTATTGGAAGTGCCTAAAATATGTTTGATGCTTACATGATTTCATCTAAGGTTATTCTGTAATTCTGATAGCCTGTTATATATATATATATATATATATATATATATATATATATATATATATATATATATATATATATATATATATATATATATAGATACATTACATTTCTAATTGGCAGGAAACTCAATTAAGCATTTTTTTAAACGTACTGACTAAAATAATAAACATGCAGATTTCATGTTCACAAAGTTCAAATCAGATGACTAAGCAAGTGGCTGCCCTATCACATGATCCGAGTGTAATGCCTATAGGTGACCCCCTTTCCTCCCTGCCTCCTGTCCCAATGTGAAGCTGGGATTACAGGCTCCGGATCCATTTCCCTAAACCCATCATTAGACTCTTATTAGCCATTGTGATGAAGGGAATGCTGGGGTCAGCCCTCTTCATTAGTCAGCCTGTCTGGCACCAGACTATACTGCAGCCAATCGAGATGTGTGAGGGCCCCCTGCTGTCTACAGGCAGGCAGGAAGAGAAACAAACTTCTCCTAATGGAGAGATGACATGCTCGCTGGGGCAGAAATTCAAACAAACGTTGAATGGACGACAGATGCCTCCATGATGCCTGCTCTCCTTAGCTGATACCGGCGAGCACCATGTCTTAAAGGGACAGTGGAGTTTCCATTTAGCACTTTAACATGCAGTGGCAGCAAGTGTTTCCCATAGTAAAAGCTGAACAAAGTGTAATGAAGCATAGTAAAAACATGGCAATGCATTAGTAAGCATTATAAATCCTAGAGATATGGTAACGGTATATTAAAAGCAAACTATGGTAAACTATGGTTAAACTCACAGTTTAATACAGTACCAGTATGTGAACTGGCACAAGCCATCGAAACGGGCTAGCACATTTTACCCTGATCACTACCCTACAGTGAATAAAAGATGCTAATATCTTTCTAAGCTCCTGTGCCATATTGCTTTGACAATTCAAAGCAATCTTTCCCTCACAGGACCTCCTGTGAACTCTGAGGTTACAGAGACTGTGCTGTCACATTACAACAATGCCATGTGCTATAAATAGGGCTGTCACTGTCCTACCTGACCCATTCACCTTTTAGTTTATACAATGTGTCCTGCACATGCCAGAATACATACATTTTCGAAGTAAGAACATAACAATATTTCACAACGAGAGGGATATCGTTGGCCCATCAGTGCTTGTCTGGTTCCTCGTAGCCGATCTCAAAACTTTGTCAAGGCGGGTTTCAGGATACTAATTATTCAGCTTGAACAACATGACTAGGTAACCCATTCCATACCCTCACCCCTCTCTGTGTGAAGAAGTGACTCCTACCCTCTGTCATAAGACTAACTCTACTGTGTCCTCTGGTCCTGTTTTCTGTGCTGCTTTTAAAGTATTGTTTAGGGTTAATTTAAGTACTTCTTAATTCTTCTTTGTTCTGCGTACAATCAGTCCCTACTTAATCTTCACAGTTCATTCCTTTAAACCTGGAATAATTTTAGTTGCTCTCCCTGATGCCACAATGTTCATTTGGTATTGTGGTGACCAGAACTGACCACATTATTCTAAGTGCAGTCTCATCAGTGCGTTATACAACCTCATCAAAAAATTCCTTCTACCTATATTTGAAATAATAGCTCCTATTCACAAAGCTTCTTTTGAATAACTTTTCTTTTTTTGTATTTCTACAATTAATATCTAATGAAAAAAAGTTTTAGAACTTCAAAGAGTTAAAGTCAAAGAACCCAACACCAACAATTTGATGCATGCAGATTTTAGCAACCTTTCAAAAGCTCTGACACATTGCTAACAGTCAGCAGAGTTTTAGTAGACCCAGCAGCTCCTCGTGAGGTCATCATCTACATGTGTTTTGATTAGCAGGTAATGATCTAATGCGCTGAATGGAAAGCACGGTGCTGATTGAATTACTGGGGATACACAGCAGAACTGGAGCCAATGTCACATCTCATCACGGCTGTGAGTCTCGCGGCAGCTCCTAATCCCTCCCAGCCCCTGCCTCTCGGCTGGAGCGCATTGCATAATGATATCAATAGTTGCAGGGGTGCAAGCAATACAAATCCCTGCAAATGTTTGGACAGGAAATTGTTCCAATTTCCTTTAGCACAGTTAGACTGCTTGTGCCCCCTTTTGGCCGGGCTTGGATTACATTCCTTCAGAGAACAACAGTCTTTAACCCCTTGAACTATAGGAATATATGAGGATAAGGCCCCTCAGTGCTTGTCCAGTTCCCAGTAGCTGGATGATTTCAAAACTTTGTCAAGTTGGGTCTGAAAGGATCAAATGATTCAACAGGAACAGCATGGCTTTGTAACCCATCCCACACACTCGTCATTCTTTGTGAAGACCTGGCTCTTACCCCTTGTCCTAGCTCCACTTCATTTCCTGTGATAACCCTCCACAGAGTTATTGTTATATACTGTAAACGTTACTTTACCTAATCAAGGACAGGGAACTAAACTGTATAAAATTTCATAACAATAATGAACACAATATAACCGCAGAAAGGCAACACGGGAGCTTTGAGATTGAACCTCAGAACTTGTACTTATTTTCCTGTGTAAGATAAGGATCCACACACAGATTTGCAGGTAGACCTCAATATTTATATCAATAAGTTGCCAGGGACCGAAGATAATTAAATAATAACTTATTGGACAATATAAAAGGGGGAGAGGGAGAGAGGGAAAGAGAGAGAGAAAGAGAGAGAGAGGAGGGGGGAACTATGTGACTCTATCAACATTGCACTGGTATAGGGCACAGGTAGAAATACACAAGTAGAAAGCATAAATCAAAAAGAAACAGAAAAAGGCACAAAAAACAAGACAGTAAAAAGCATCTAGGAAATAAAGGTTTGCCATATTTAGTACATACTTTATTTTGTTTTAATAAAAAAAAATAATAATAACAACCTACATTATTTACATGTGTAGGGTCTTAGCTCTGCTACAGCACAGCCGTAAAGACTTGTGACCAGGGTGACTCTAGTGGTGACGGCAGACCCAGAAGGATGCAGAAATCAAAACAGGTAATGGCGGTGAACCTGAGATGCTACGACGTCCAGTGTTTTATTAAATAATAAATAAACCAAAAATTTAAACAAAACAGCACATGGCACTTGATGCCAAATAAAATAGACAAAAAAATAACAATAAACAAGCAGTGGATGAACAGACAAACACAGTGCTTGAAATCAATTAATTACTTTTCCTTCTCTATGTTTTTAATTCTCCTCTCCACACCCATTCTCCACTCATCAAACACACAACCCAGAGTGAGTGAAAACATGTTGCTTTTATGCAGCTGTACCGAGACTCGATTGCTAACACTATGTAACACAATTTTTGTTCCTGGGTAGTAAGTGTTATTTCTTAATTGCTTATGCCTCAAAAGTATAGAAAATGGCTATTATTCCCCACAGACTTTGCTTTTGTGACCAGGACAGTGATATTTTGAAATGTACCTATTTCCAATGAGAAAACGGGCGAATTTGTGTCTTTTTGTTCACATAAAGTCAGAAAAAAACAACATATGAATCCAAATTAACATGTATATACTAAAGTAATACAAAAATGACTACAAAAGATTTAGAAGTGAGTAGTTTTACGAGATTTACGATTATAATGTAAATGACTTTCACGAATCAGCCCCCAAATGTAGTCTCCCATCATGTTCTCGTTTTACTGTCCTTAGTAGCAGCATTCAAAGTCCAGTATATCCTGGAGAAAGCGTTCACCTTGCTCCTCTGAGTATGCTCCCATGTTCTCCTTGAATTTATCAAGATGAGCTTCAAGGATATGGACTTTGAGGGACATCCTACAGCCCACTGTGACGTAGTTCTTCACCAGAGTCTCAACCAGCTCCACATAGTTTTCAGCCTTGTGATTGCCCAGGAAGCCCCGAACCACTGCGACAAAGCTGTTCCAAGCCGCTTTCTCCTCACTAGTGAGCTTCTAGGGGAATTCATTGCACTCCAGGATCTTCTTTATCTGTGGTCCGACGAAGACACCGGCTTTGACCTTTGCCTCAGACAACTTAGGGAAGAAGTCTTGAAGGTACTTGAAGGCTGCCGACTCCTTATCTAGAACTCTGACAAATTGTTTCATAAGGCCCAATTTGATGTGCAGTGGTGGCACCAGCACCTTCCGGGGGTCCACCAGTGGCCCCCACTTGGCGTTGTTCCTCCCCACAGAGAACTCGGTCCACTGTGGCCAGTCCCGCCTGTGGTAGTGCGCCTTGGTGTCCCTGCTGTCCCAAAGGCAAAGATAGAAGGGAAACTTGGTAAAACCGCCTTGGAGACCCATCAGGAATGCCACCATTTTGAAGTCTCCTATGACCCAGCCGTACTCATAAAATTCCAAGCAATAATTGTCCATCTTTTTGCAGTGCTCGCAGGTGAAATGAGGTGCCCAGGGTTTGCCTTGATCCCCGACAAGCATGCCGAAATATGCCTTGTAGGCCTCACACATCTTAGCAGATGCTTCCACTGAGCACTTTTTCGCTCTTGTCTTGATAAATTGGCGGCAGACAAAATGTGTCTGCCGGATGCTTGCAGCCTTTTGATGCCATCTCAGAAAAATGCAGATATGTATCCATTTAGGCAGCTGGAACTAAACTGAACTGGTGGGCTTAAGGCCCCTGTATTTATACTACTATTTATATTACTGGAAAGTTCTAGAAAGTTCTAGAAGTTACTCCAAGTTTACTCGGCACGGAATCTATCTGGAATGTTCTGGAAAATAGGTAAATTTCAAAATATCACTGTCCTGGTCACAAAAGCAAAGTTTGTGGTGAATAATAGCCATTTTCTATACTTTTGAGGTATAAGCAATTAGGAAATAACACTTACTACCCAGGAACCAAAAAAAAATAAAAATTGTTACACAGTGTAATCAATCATTTAACTGGAGTCTCAGTACAACTGCACGTGAATTAATTAAGTGTAATTCCCAGTTCTCACATATTACATTTTCCCTGCACGTGAAGTGTTGTGCAATCCTCGTGCCTAAATACAAATATACATTTTAAACACTTGTGCTCGTAACCCATATTTATTTTATACATAAACACCAACATTAACACACTACATACAACATAAAACACTGATAAACCTACAGGGGCGGGACACTCCGCCACAAGGCTTCACATTTTTATACTGCACACTTCTGATTCAGACTGTGCCTATCTGCCAGAGAGGTACTGCTCTACTGGGCAGGTCAAATCACCTTGGCCAAGTTGAAAACTGAGATGTGATTATTGACTCACTGCAGGTCTGCCATTGGGTGGGAGGTTGGCACCTTGCAGGGGGCGGTGATGTTATTGTTGTTATTTTTGTTAACTGCTCCACTGGTTCTTCAGCAATGTCCCAGAGAAGCCTGTGCTCAGTGTCATTAGATGCTGAGTATCCTGTGCTCAGTGTCATTAGAGGCTGGCTGTTGTAAGCAGCCCCTGATAAAGTACCAGAGTTACCTAAAACAGGACGTACGTCTCACTACCAACATGCTACAACATGGAAAGAATAATAATCATACAATCATAATAATGCCCATTAACCACACAAGTAAGGTATGAGAGTAAGGAATATCTACCTCTTTACAACCCCTTAAACCCCGTGACCCACAGTTAAGGCTAGAATTAAGGGTTAAAAACCCCTTAAAACATGCATGCAAAGGAAATGTTTGGGGAACATTTTGTACTAAGTTCAATTGTTAAATTAATGAAAGGAATTTAGTCTGATTTTTTTTTTTTTAATTCTTGAATGTATATGCCCATTCATAAACTGCTTAGTGACAGTCGCACGTCTGCACAGATCATTTTATGAATATCAATATGGATGGCTTTCGTTAGTTTTGAATGAAACGTGACTAACTAGGACAATCGGCAAGTACTTTATGAATAAACCCCAGCAAGTGTTTTTAGGGTTCATGATGCTGCTGATGTGTTTTTTTGTTTTTTTTTTAATAGTAAATGGTGTTTGGAATTGGTGCTGTTAAATGTAGAGCTACAGTGTACGTGCTGACACCAGGGATGTATATATGAACTTCCCCACAACACCTTTATACCACTACAGTCCGAGGCCTCCCCGGGATTCACTCAGCATTGTCTGCATGTGGGGCCAAACTGTGTCATGGTTTTGAATTTTCACTTCCTGTCAGCTACAGATCAGTTGACCCTCATGGATGCAGCTGATTTAATGGAACATGAGCCACACAAAATCTCACCCTTACCACCCGAGTATAGCAGCGAAAACAAAACTTGAATTTCTTGGTTGTCATTTTATAGCTGGTAACTTTCCCAAATGCATAAAATGTCATATATAATACAAATATGTTGCATTCTTGTCGCTCATGTGTTTTTGTGTTATTTTTTATATTTATTCCAATAGGGCAGAGATAGAGAACCAATCTGTTTGGAAAAGAGGAGGAACCATCAGTATAGCAGCCTTTGAGCTACACATCCTGCAGAATTATCAGAAAATGGTGCCATTCTTAAGTGTTTGAAATAGCCACATGCCTTCCTGAAATAGTATTACTAATGGAGGTGTCACGTTGTCACTTTTCCCAGAAGGCATGTAAACCACTTACCTCCTCAGTAGTTCTGTGTTGTGACCTGTCATCACCAAGCATGGTTACCAATGAGAAACCAGAGATTTACACAAACAGTAAATAAACAAACAAATACATAAGCCTGTTCGGCTGTTGAGCCTTTTGTTTCCTTCATTGACAGTCTTGTTTTTCAGCCAGGGTTCTGAATAAGGTGCAAAACCGTTCTTGCTGAATTATAGATTGGGGAAAGTGCATTTTCAGACACCAACATTTCCATAAGCATCCTTTTCCGTTTAAGGGTGCTATCACTATGTTTGTGGTAACTTGTTACTCCTGAATAATGGATGGTTCAGTGTTTCCCCTTCTTGGGGAAATCACTCACGCAGATAAATACACTCATATTGCTTTTCACAAGAAAGGCTCATCAGGGTTAGCTTTAAGCACATTACAATAAAAACAATACTGGTCTTCAGTTTCTGCTAGTTTGCCTTGGTGACCTCGTTTGTTAAATGTCTTTAACTGCATCTACCCAACCAGCTTTAACATCCCTTTTTGAGACTGAACTAATATTACTTTTAACTTAATCGGATGCCTCTTTGGACTGTTGTAGTTTTCTTGGTCAAAGTTCCATAGAAATAGTCTGAGGAAATGCTTTATTTTCTAAACATATTTTCATGCTACTAAATGTCTCCATATGTACAAAAGTGATTGTACCTACTGAATGGCCCTTGACCTGAATGTATTGACAAAGGTGTGCTCCAGAATCTCTCAGCAACTATCCAAGCAGAGACACCACAGCTTATTGAATACCGCAGGGCAGATCAGCCTACAGTAACCTGGAGGTCAAAGCGTCTATCGAAAGAGTCAAAACCGTGTGGATATACGACTGGTGCTATCTTATGTCTGCACCTAGAAGCATCCATATTGAGATTTGATGCATTGATGAGGACTGAGCAAATTTCTCTAATTCCAAAGCACATGGTTTCAGTAGAGGTTCAAGCAGCAAAAGCTAATATCCAGAGGCTTGATTAGTTTTTTTTTTTTTCAGAAGGTTACTGTAGGTTTACTCAGAGACCTTTTAAGAAGCTAGAGCCTCTACAATGCAGTCACGTTTATCGTTAGTTTACGTGTGTAACCTACCTGTAGATTTGCAGCAGTTACTGTAGTTCATGTTTTGTTTTATGCAATAGCTGTGTGTTTTTCCCAATGATCTGTATCGCACCACAGATGTGTGTACATATAACTTTTCCTTAAGTACTGTATATATGTGGGGTTTTTTTGCACCTTAAGTGTCTTATGTACTAATTACTGCTGTTTAGTCCCATATTGTAAGATATGAATTATTTTCATGTAAACATTACAGTTTAGCATACAGCTCTAGGATTACATGTTTATAAACAAAATTCAATGTAGCTGTAGTAGTAAGAAATGTCTTGCTAACACACTGTGTACTCCATTTATTTCATCTGCACAATTGGTTTAGCTTTTTTTTTTTTTTTTTAAACCGGTACGTTCATGCTCTCTCCTGTGATATTTCAAACATGTTTCAGTACATGTAGCATCTGGACAAGACACATGTCAGAATAATATTCTTAACCATTGATTATTTTATTCCCGAAATAAGAAAATTTTTGATAGGAGGCATGTTTCTTAACAAGTTGTTTTACCTTTTTGCCGCTGATTCAAGCTTGTTGTGTTGGAGACTTGCTTCTTCAGAATGATCAATTCTTTCTATGGTTCCTGAACATTTATTTCTTCCCATTTGCACACCGGTACTATAGAAAACTAAAACTGTACTTTTTAAAATAAAAGAAACATTTAGTAGTTTTATTATTTGTTGTTTGTTGCTTTCTCTACAGCACTTACCCTCATCTACAAACACACAAAAAAGTTAGGTTATTTACCATAACCCTGGTTCCCTGAAAGAGAAGATGTATGCCTGCCCATTGGGTAGGTATCGCTGAGCTCTCTATACAAGAGCTGCCGATAGGCCCCTTCCTGGAATGATGCACTCGGTCTTGCAGACTGAGGGGATAAAACCATCATCCAAAGGAAGCAATTTCTCTTTTTCAATTAAACTCATGAGGGCAACCGATGCGATCTTATGGTTGATGGTCGTCTTCTCTTTCAGGGAACCAGAGTTTCGGTAAGTAACCTAACATTCCCTTTCAATTCAAAGATGACCACCAATTACATTACATATGGGATAATGTATACCAGAGCCATCACGAGGGAGAAGGAACGTCATCATATGAAGGACGCACAAGCACTGTCTAACCCAGAGGATAGCGATGTGAACTTACACCCTCAAGGACACTTGTGCCTACATAAGGCAAGGCAGGTTCTACCATATTAAGACGGTAGAACCTGGAGAAAGTGTGCAGCATAGCCCATCTAGCCACAGTACAAATATCAGACATTGAGACACCTCTGAAGAGGGCCCAAGATGTAACCAACCCTCTAGTGGAGTGTGCGGCTACCCTATCAGATGGGGGCAAGCCAGCACCATTATACGCAGTCGAGACTGTGTCCTCAATCCAATGTGACAGACGCTGCTTAGAGAGGAACTGTCCTAGGGTCAGTGTTCCGTGACAGACGAAGAGTTGGTCAGATTGACGCAGAGCTCTTGTTCTATGCATGTAGCATCTCAGTGCCCACACTGGGCAGAGGAAATTTAATTTCTCATCCTCTGTTGAAGCAAACGGAGGTGGATTGAAGGACTCCAGTTCCACATACTGATTAATGTGGAAGGCTGTGATCACCGTGGGGAGGAAAGCAGGGTTGGAGCTCAAAGACACCCTGCTGCCATCCTCCTAAATACGCATGCAGGAGCTGTGCACACACAGCACCTGCGGCTCACTGACCCGCTTAGCAAAGGTGATGGAAAGCCACGAGGAAGGCTGTCTTCATAGACAAGTACTTCAGCTCTATGGAGTGTATGAGCTCAAAAACGGGGCCTTCATGAGGGCCTCCAGTACAATATTAAGGCTCCATTCAAGGAGAAGAGGACAAAAAATGCGTGCCTGGAGATATTGAATCTACGGGGGCATGGCAAGCAGAGTTAGTCACTAAATACACCTTCAAGGTGAAAGGTGACCTAACAGCATCAAGCAGTTCTTACAGAAACTGTAAGATGATTTGCATAGGGCAAGATAAGGGGTCATGGCTTCTATCCAGACACCAAGATTGAAAATACCTCAACATATAGGTGTACAATGACCTAGTGGAATCTGCCCTAGTGCTGGTCAATGTACCCACAACCGCATGTGATAGCCCTACGGTTAACCAGTGGCCACTTTCAGGGGCCAGACCTATAATCGGAACATACCTGGTTCCAAATGCCAAAGAGAGCCTTTTGTCTGACTGAGGAGATCCATGCTAAGTGGAATCTCCCAGGGCTGTCTGCGCAACAGCTCCTCTATCTGAGGGTGGAGTCGCCACTCTGACGGATGCGAACCGCTCCTGGAGAGGAGGTCAGCTGCTCAGTTCACCGGTCCAGGAATGTGTATCGCCCGTAGGGGCAAGAAGTTCCTCTGAGCCCGTGTCGATAGCCTGAAGGCTAAGCGATGCAACCCCGGGGATCGTAGGCCACCCTGATGATTGACATACGACATATATATGCTGGTGTGCACTGTAGGCAATGTCTTAGGTCAACCAGTGGAGCCATGGGGAGTGGAACTGTTCTAGTGACAGTCCGCATCTGAGGAGCTCACCAGAGGTTCAACATGCCCCACGCGGCAGCGCGGGGAAGGAGCAACGCAGCCACATGCCAGGGCACATCGCATTCCCGGTGGGACCTCTGTAAGATCTCCCCAAGGCTAGCCCAAAGGTATGTCCTGGGGATATAGGCGCATCAAACAGTGCAGCCTAATCAGCATCAACATCAGGAACTCTGGCTTGTCACATCATGCATCCAGAGCGGCGTGCGCACTGTGTACCGTGCAGCACTGTGACGGTGCACTCACGCTAACGCTTGTGCACCGAGATACCTAAGTATCAAGGGCTATGCCTGCACAGCGGTACTGAAGCATGGGGGGGTGGGGGGGTGCTATGCAAATGTGCCTACCCTAAGCTCACGATCACACACACCTGGTCAGCGTGTAGGCCAAAGCTGCGGTGGGCGAGTTGAAGCAGATAGCAAAAACATGTTAGAAAGATAGTATAGGGGATAGCACACTGTTTGTTTACAAGCTAGCAGCTTTACACCCCCCCCCCCCCCCCCTTTTTTTTTTAAGGCCCTGGTGTAACTGGATGTTAAAGTTCTTCTATCAGAAAAGACTCAGGCGGAGTTTTTTGGACTAGCACTGATAATTGAAATTATTCACATGTTCCCTGGAGATTGAATTCTTTACAATACACTCAAAGCCAACATTCCAGTAAATGAATAGTCAGTGTACCAACAACTACTCCCTAATAACTACCCCCTGAGAAATAAATATGAACATACTGAAATATTAATCTGTCACCATGTACTGTATACCTTAAAAGGTGCTTTTGACAATTACGATGGTGGGAGGAATCCTATTCAAACAGTCACACTCAGCCCAGTCTCCACACAAAAGCTTTTATTCAAATACACCAAGACATGAACATTATTGAAACAGGGAAACTTCTCCTTACCGTCATACCATTCAACACAGTAATGAAATATTCATGGATCCGCTACAAGATCATCAATTATTTTTTAAAAGCATGGCTGTTGTTTTCTTTCGGGTTAAACACCAAATTTGACAGGGAATTAAGTCTTAATAAAGGACTGAGAAGCTCTTTGATTATATATATATATATATATATATATATATATATATATATATATATATATATATATATATATATATATATATATATATATATATATACACACACATGCAGAAAATATTTTTAACCCTTTCATGTTACTTTCATGGGGTCAAATCTGATAGTCCCAAGTGATTCTACAAAGCTGTTAGCAAGTTATATTGCTCTGACATTGGGAAGGAGGTAGGCACAATGCAGGGGTGTTACCTACCTCTTCCCTTATTACTGCAGTACATTTATACTTATATTCATGGATTCATTTGTAAAAGGTGAGGTATAGCATTTTTGTTTGTAGACCAAATGTACTAACCTTGATTTACAGTAGCTTCTATAGATATTTGAAGTTCTCAGCTTCTTGTGGATCAGGGTTTTGTGTCTTGTTGTTGGTATCAGTAGCTGCATGGTGAGAAATGAATCTGAAAAAAAATGGAAAAGCTTTGTTCTTTCCTTTTGCAACATATCAATTTCACATTTTTTTTTTATTCTAAATTGCATGATTAATCAAGAAATGTCACGCAAGTACTACCCATGGGTCTCATGGACCCAAATACCTACCTGTGCAAAAACTCAGCCAACCCAGCATGCCACTATACAACTAGCGCTGACTTGACATGAAGCTACTGCAGGTTACAGTGAGCAGCTACGCGTAGCAGAAGAGCAGTGGGCTTTTTTTTTGCAGTGGGCATTTTAAAAGTGCTTGGGGTCCACAGGATAGTTAAGAAATTACATATTATAAATAATAATAATAATAATAATAATAATAATAATAATAATAATAATAATAAAATTAAAATTAAAACAACAACAAAAAAATTCCTGCCCAGGCATAACTGACAATGAGGCTTTAGCCAAAAGCTAAAATAATTATGTTTACAGTTCCAGGGAACTTGATGTATAAAACTATGAATATTGAAAAAAATTGAATACAAATATCTGAAAAAAAAACCTTTTCTTGAATTTGCTCCAAATAAAAACTAGTTGCACTGAGTGGGTTTGGATAGGTGAGCTGGGCAGAAGCAGGACTGGGATGGGGGTGTCGTGAAAGCACCTAGGAGCCCTAGGAGGACCAGGCTTATGTCAGTTTAGATATTTTCCATTTCTCTCCCTAGACTCAAAGCTTAAGAGAAAAATAAACAATTTGATTATCTTAGATACATGTCTGCCTTTGATCTGCCTCCCTTCTCTGCTCTGAGCTGATGAATAGGCAGCTTACCCAGCCTGGCCTTTGTCTTGGCCCTGGGTGAAGAGTATTGCGTGTTCCCCACTCTGCAGAGGACTTCTTTCACACTTCTATAGAAAGAGCCAGATTAAGATTCACAACTGATGCCCCTGAGCCTTCTAACCCTCACAATTCACAAATAACCACAATACAAAGTACATGTATGGACATCAGCACTAATACTGAAAGCGTGACCACTTTCTTTGGTATTTCTTCTTTTATGCATCATGCTAAATAAGTTACCAAATCTAGTTCTGGGCTTTCATTTTATACAAGATATAATTGACCTCAAATTTTACAAACCTTTTTAAACAAATGATATGTTATTCATATTTTAGCAAATAAATAAACAGAACAACAAATTAAAAGAATGCTATTATTTTCAAATAATAGTACATTAACCCAAACTCTAAAGTGAATTTTGAAACTGACCACTCTGTGTGAACTGCATTAAGCTACTAAAGAAATGTCATTAAGTATTAAAGTGATACATTATGAAAGATAGTCATCGGAAGAATACATTCTTCCTGATTTTAATGGCCACCCAGCTCGCCCTCCAGGTAATACTATAGAGATTTTGGGAGGTATTTTCCTGCTTTAGTAGCATGTGATTTTCAAAAAAACAGTGTTATTGTATGGAACCTGCGGTATAATAATGTCAGTTTTAGTAGCAAGCGATATTCAAATGAAATTTGTTATAAAATAAGTCAGTTATTGCTTTGAAATTGAGTCGATGAGGTTGTTAATGAACACATTTTTGGTTAAAAAAGCTTTAACTTTAAAAGTATTTACAGTATAATCGTAAATCTGGAAAAACTACTCACTTCTAAATCTTTTGTAGTCATTTTTGCATTACTTTAGTATAAATACATGTTAATTTGGATTCGTATGTTGTTTTTTTCTGACTTTATGTGAACGAAAAGATACACATTTGCCTGTTTTCCCATTGGAAATAGTGCTATTTTTAAATATTACTGTCCTGGTCACAAAAGCAAAGTTTGTGGGGAATAATAGCCATTTTCTATACCTTTGAGGCATAAGCAATTAGGAAATAACACTTACTACCCAGGAACAACAAAAAAAAAAAAAAAAAAAAATTGTTATACGATGTATTTTTTGTCATCCAGAATGTACATTTATTTGGAACACTTCACATATACAATGCTGATTAACAATTATGTGACGTGTGAGAAAAATCAAACGGCATGGATAAAAAGAAATAATAATAATAATAATAATTAATAATAATTTAAACCCCACTGGTCATTTACTCTCATTTAGGGGGTTGTTTTGTCACAGCTTACTATATTCAACTCTTTTAATGTGCACTTTGCAATCATTTTTTTTGGTTATGTAAGCTTGGTTGGAATTTATTTTCTTATGTTTTATTTATTTACTTTTGTCTTTATTTTAGTATATGTGATTGTAGGCTGTAAATAAATATGTTTGAAGCGCCATTGGTGTTTGTAGATGTTAGTTATTATACATGCATACCATGTATGTAACACTTCATAATATGTTTATTAAGATTTCAAATTTCAAATAAAACTCCCTAACCCAGTACACAATTTGTTTATAATTAATTGTTTGGTTAATTCCTCTAATGATGCATTTTCTCTGGTACTCTTTGCTCATAAATTATGACAATTAGCACGAATTTGCTTTTAAATTCCGATTCAAATAAAATAAATAGTTGCAAGAAGCACTGCTCGTTAAGATGTTGATTATTTCCCAAATCAACATAATATTTGGAAATCACATTAGCACGATTATTTAATAATGAAATAGGCATAAAGACAGCTTGCAAATGCCAGAATCAATGCTACATACCGATTTGTTAATTAATACTGGAGTTATCATTTACGTCCTTTTGAAAATCCTGTCCATTATTTTATATCCCCCTCCTTAATTGTGCCCTGGAGAACCCTACCTGACTCAGGGGAGGGCCTGTAACCCATGTGGCACTTCAAGCACTGAACAGAGCTTCAAGTTAGGATTGCATCTTGGCAGAGCTTGATCCTTTCAACTTGCACTGATGGTGGAAGCTCCCTAATGAGTGTCCTGTGTACAAGACACGAAATGGGTTTGAGATCTCAGACGGCAGAGAAAAAAAACACTTTGACTGATCATGAAGGCTGTGGATATCTTATACTGTCATTGAAATGCTTGAAGTTTATTAATTCATTTTCTTAATAGTTTAACAGCTGGGCACGAACTCACAAACCAAAGTGAGACCACTGTTCAAAAGAGACTCGTCTGCGTTCAGGGTTGGCTTTCCTGTTCAGCTTTTAGCTCGTCTCACCAACAGGAGTTAGAATCTGTAGTAGGACTGCATCCCACAACACTGCTTGTTGCCATAGATGCAGTTACACAAAATTTAGGCCAAATCCTAAAAACTTATTATGACCGTTAATATAATATTTAGGATGTTGCAATATATCTAACAAATTCTCTGGGTCTTGTCACGGGTAGGGTGACCTGAGATAACCTAGCTAGTGTACCTATGTAACTGACAACTACACCACCTATTTTTTGATAAGGCAAGGACCTTAGTAGCCAAATAGTTATTTCGTTCCCCCGTGTAGGTTCTTTGTTCACCGGGTTTCCCACACACACAACAGGGCAGGGACTGCTTTTCAACAAAAAAAAAAAAAGAGAAAATAAATAGTCAAGGGGGAGTAGATCCCACACTCCCGGGGCTTCCCCCAGCTCGCTCGGTCCGCCGCTGTTTCCTCCCACTCATGCGGGAACCGCCACCCCCTGCTGGGTCTCTCCACTGCCGATCAATTGCTGCCTCCAAAGGACCTGAGACAGGAGAGCGGGGCAAAGAAAGGGCCGTCAGGAACTGACATACAGGTAAGTAAACTACACCTTCCACCCAGAGGTTCTGGTCACTTCCCTTCGACCGGTCTCTAACCCCGCAGTTCTCTCCTCTCTCTCTCTCTCTCTCTCCCCACCACGCTCCCTGGACCTCGCCCGGACTCCGTCTGTTGATCGCTGCTGCCTCCCGCGGACCTGAGAGAAGAGAGCGGGGCAAAGAAAAGGGGCCGTCAGGAACTGACATACAGGTAAGTAAACTACACCTTCCACCCAGAGGTTCTGGTCACTTCCCTTTGGTCGAAGGCAAGGGAGGTAAACCACTGGAGGCCTCAAGCACACTCTGACGGGGGTGCAGGGGGCCGGCCAATACAGGTAAGTAATAAAGACAAAACAGTTAGCATGAACTAGACGATAAATTTTCCTTTCCCCTCTTCCAGAGATCAAGGAAAACGATCTGCCCCCTATCAAGGATCCGTGGGGGCCCAAACATCCTGGACCAAAACTGGGACCCAAAAGAGTTACAACCGTCCCTTCCTCCGCCAAGGAAAACAAAGCAAAACAAAAAAGGAAAAAACAAGTGTGCAAAAATAAAACTCCAAACCCGTTCCTGAATATTATTCCAGTGCTGGTCCATCCCCAAAACAAAGTTCTTGTTGCCAATGGTCGTTTTCCCGAAGTAAATCCAAAACAGTAAATCTTCCACAACATCGTATTCCCCCAAGGCTGTGAGCTCTGCCTGCACGCACTCCTCCTGGTTCTTCCTGTCTTCCATGTTCCTCCCTCTGCTCTCAAATCCAGCCCCTTATATAGTCCTGCTTGGACCGTCATTGGCTGTGGCACTAACCAGGCAGGACTTGAAATGTGTCCGACATACTTCTGTAACAATACAGGACAAACATGAAAAAAGATAAATCTTAATTATAAAATATTTTGAAATGCCCACTTTCCTGAATGGTGTTTCAGCTCAGATATTTCATGTTAACAGTAAACGCTGGCAAGATGCTGATTTATTTTTTTATTTATTTTTTTAATATAAACACTGCTTGTAGTGAAAATAATCCACATAGTCTACTGCATTGCATACAGCTATGGTCAAAAGTTTTGCATCACCCTAAAGAATTAACAAATTCTGTCGAATGAAACCTGCTATATAATATTATGTTAACATATTGGACAAAAAATTGAAAATTATTGAAAAATGTGACATTCCAGCCTTTCTCAACCAACCTATCCAACACTTGTTTTCAGTAGAATGTCTTAATGAATTCACAGTTGTGAAACTGTTACAAGTGTTTTGATTTTATTGCTGTTGAAAAGAAGCATATTTTTTATTACAACTACATTTTTGTATTTTTTCAACATTATTCACCTGACATTTTGGGGTTAAAATATTTTCTTTTAAGTGATTTTTCGATTTGTACCACCATGCGTGGGATTGACTTTACCAAATGACTTCTAAGTAGACAGAATGCCTCAGGATAGTTTACAGTACATATGAAAAATAGACACCCTGATAAATCCAGGACTAACCCTAAACGAAAATTAACAAGAAGTTTCAACATAACCTCGGTTTTCAAATTACCTCAGATGGAAAGATGTACCATAATATGGAAGAGAGTGACAATTAATATTTGTTGCCATTTTAAAATTTACCACATTAATGTAAAATGATAGCATAGAGAAAACATGGTAAAGCCCAGAAATATATTAAAGCATATACAACAAATGGCAAACCTTGATAAACTACAGTAGATGCATAGTATAACCATCGGAGAACTGCAAAATTACAATGATGGATTTTTACAAGGATGCGTGTTTATAAATAGTAGATCATTACCCTGACAGGCTAATGTCTAGATTGATTAAAGATTATCTTTGCCCTGGCTACAGCTGTTTCTTGAAGAGGCTTGTTACCGCCTTGATAAGCAGCTTGCATTGGCTTCAGAATGCTCTGTCCATTCCCTGCTCCTGTCAGAGTGGTCTCCTTAAATCTGGAGTGTGGTTTGACGCATTCTCTACCAGAAACAATGACCAGACGACCAGTCAGTTCTCTGAAGGCTTCTTGCCATGCAACACGCAAGCCTTATCTCCTCCAGCACAGCTTCAAGAAACGCATGACAGCCATGTTAATTAGCACCTCTCGTTCTCTGAGAAAAAGAAGCATGTCTACTTAATGTTCAAATCTTTCTTCCTTAAGTAGTCACAGAATTGTATTTACTTCATTCACTTTCTTACTTTCAGAAAAGCCAGCGCTGAAAGGTACTTGTGGCTTTACACTGTCCAGTCACCGATCAGTTTCACTAATCTGGCTCAAGTTTAATGCCAGAACCAGGCGAGTCAAGAAGAGATTTGTGCCTTACTGATTTAAGCTTCAATGCTGCCAGTCCCGTCTTGTATGAATTTGTATTAGGGCTAGCACTTAATAGTTTATTGGTCAGATAGAAAAGTGACAGTCAACCTCAGAAACTGGTATTTGACCAATCTCACAAACCAAGCTTGTGTTTGCCATCCATTAACATATAAGTTACATTTTATAACATTAATAAACAGTTTAAAAAAAAAAAATACAAGCTGTTTTTAAAGTATTACCAGGCATTAACAAATACATGATTTAATAATATTAATAAGATATCTAGTCCAGCTATTGAAGTATTTTTGCCTGAACTATTAGACTATACCCCTGATTGCATGTGTGTAAAAATGAAAACATCAACCCCTTGTTTGTGATGATCACCTCCAATTGCATTGGTATTAAAAGTGTTGTAATCCGTGTAATGTTTAGCAGACGAGTTTTGCTTTACTGACACAATGAAATACTCAGACAGTATCAAGTGGGAATAGCCTGCATAACTTGTGTATTCTGCTCTTCCACATATCTCTCCCTGCCTTCCTCAGATACCATTTTAAATGCTAAGGCCATTGTCTTCGTGGTAATGCTGTTTTGTTGTGTACATGTACTGGCAGTTACAGAATTTGTTTTGACAGGCTGGCATCAGACAACTGGATGTTTGCAATCTTATTAACTACAGGGGAACAGCAGGTAATGAATGATACTGCATAACGTTATTAAGACTGCTATAGTTTACCATCTATGATATAACATAGCAATAGTGTATCTATTAATTGATGCCAACATTTAATAAAAAAGTGGGCATACATTGACAATAACTTCCCCAACCCGCTATTGTTCTCTGTTTAATCATTGGATCCAAAACAATATTTGCTGGAGTATAAGAAAGTAATTCCATCGAGGGTTTCTGTGACTTTATAAACCCCATAAATCTATAAGAACTGGATAATAAACAGTAAGAGGGCTGCATTGAAAAGCAGAGTCTTGATAGATATTTAATTAACTTGTACTTGAGTAACTTGCAGAACATTGTATCAGAACCTTGTCTAATGTTTAGGATTTCTGTTGTGTTGGTCAGGTGCAACTGTAGGTATACATGGATTAGAATGCCTTGATTCCATCAGATCCCAATACATATTTTAGAGCTATTCTGTTGCAATGTGGAATACAATTGTAAGACTCAGCAGAAATGCCACAAATAACTGTAAATAAGGAGGGAATATCCTGAATCTAAAAGAGCTGCATTTTGGGGAATTCCAAATTGGCTACTCTTGTTTATACATCAATTACAGTACAGAATGTTTTAAAGGGTAAGTAGTCCCAAAGATACAGCGTTACTCGTCCCCACGTATTGTTGCAACTCTTTAAATAGCAACTGTAATTTTTGTTTTCATTGTTAACATCCCAAGAACTTTTTACATGTGTATATGTATGTGGGGACGAGTAATGCTATATTTTTCTGAACCCCATTACTTACTCTTTAAGTAGGTGCAGAAGTGATTCATTAGATAATCAGAGGCCTGGGTCTTACAGGGTTCAGTAAACAATTCAGCACAATTATAGTAGAATTTCCTCTTTTGAAAATCTCAGTGCTGTTTACTTCTGCATTTAATGAACTGGAATATAACCCAAGTTCTCTTCAGCACTCCCTGGTGTTTGTTTCTCATTTTGTAACATTTAAATTATTGATTTCTGTCTCTTTCAAAAATAGGAGTTACCTATAAGAGGCTATATATATATATATATATATATATATATATATATATATATATATATATATATATATATATATATATATATATGTGTGTGTGTGTGTATATATATATATATATATATATATATATATATATATATATATATATATATATATATATATTATATGGGGGTATCTTTAGAAATCAGAATCACATGGTTTTTAAGATGGACGAAAGTGCATTTCACGGGTCCAATCCCAGGTTAGATAATTATAATTACTGTAAAATTGTAATTATATTTGTAAGGATTTCAAGTAGTTTTAAAATGCAGTGCACAAACAGCAGTGTTATAAAATAGGACATTCACAAATAGAGCACCAAACACTGTCAAATACAGGATTTATTTATTTGTGCTTTTTTAAAGTGGTGACTGTTTTTCAAACTATTTGACTGTCAAATAATAGTTGTTCTACCCCTATTATATACTTTATTTTTTTGTGAGCATTGTGATCACTGCCTCCGTTTCATCCAAAATGCATACTCGTTCAAAGCCTTCTTGTCAAAGTATGCCTTCACTTAATCCTTTTTTTGTTACTTTGAAGTAAAGCGGTTCATCTCTACCACTGATTGATGTCCCCTCTCCCTGGGTACGAGACTTGCTCTGCTGGGTCATGTTCTGTCTGCCCCTGTCTGCTGCTCACCTCCAAACATGTCTGGGGACAGGAAGAGCTCACCATGCAGGGAGAGAAGCTGGAACAGCAGAGGGAAAGAGGCTGGAACAGCAGAGGGAGGTGCTTCAACATTAGAGGGAGAGAGGTACAGTGCCGTGAAATAGTATTTGGCCCCTGTCTAATTTTCTGCATTTTTTGCACATTTTTTATGTTGAATTTGGTCAGATCTTTTTGTGGGTTGTAGTAGTACATAGAGGGAGTCTGAGAGAAAAAATGACACCACAGTTTGGTGCTTCTTTCATTTGTTTGGCGTGCAAGGTAATTAAATATGCAATCTTCAGGTGTGAAAAATGTATTGCCCAACAGACTTAACTCAACCCAATTAAAGAGATAATTATTGTCAGCTGTTTGAATATTTTGGTTAACAATCAGGACTGATTTGGACCAGCCCTGCCCAATATAAATCGAACTACCTTTAGCCCTTACCGTCAGAGTGAAGTTGTCAGCACACAGGATCTAGAGGCACATTATGCCACAATCAAAAGAAATTCCTGAAGAACTCCGGAAAAAAGTTGTTGATGCCTGTCAGACTGGAAAGGATTACAAAGCCATTTCTAAGGGTCTGGGGCTCCACCAAACCACAGTCAGAGCCATATTGTCCAAATGAAGAAAGTTTGGGACAGTAGTGAATCTTCCCAGGAGTGGCCGTCCTGCCAAAATCTCTCCAAGAGCAAGGCATAAAATCGTCCAGGAAGTCACAAAGAACCCTACAACAACATCTAGCGATTTGCAGGCCACTCTCGCCTCGGCTATGGTCACTGTTCATGACTCCACCATCAGAAAGACACTGGGCAAAAATGGGATTCATGGCAGAGTAGCAAGGTGGAAACCACTGCTCAATAAGAAGCTCATCTTAAGTTTGCCAAAAAGTACCTGGATGATCCTCAAGAGTTCTGGAACAATGTTCTATGGACAGATAAGTCAAAAGTGGAACTTTTTGGCCAACATGGGCCCCGTTATGTCTGGCAAAAACCAAATACTGCATTCCACAGTAAGAACCTCATACCAACGGTCAAGCATGGTGGTGGTAGTGTCATGATTTGGGGATGCTTTGCTGCATCGGGCTTGCCACCATTGAAGGAACGACTTGCCATCATTGAAGGAACCATGAATTCTATAGAAGAATGTCAAGCCATCCATCCGTGAGCTGGAGCTGGAGCTGAAGTGCAGTTCGGTCATGCAGCAAGACAATGATCTGAAACACACAAGTACGTCTGCATCAGAATGGTTGAAGAGCAACAAATTTAAAGTTTTGGAATGGCCTAGTCAAAGTCCAGACCTAAACCCCATTGAGATGTTATAGCAGGACCTGAAACAAGCAGTTTCTGGTCGAAAACACACAAATATGACTGAGTTGAAGAAGTTTTGCATGAAGGAGTGAGCCATAATTCCTCTATGAAGCTGTGAGAGACTGATCAATGACTAAAGGAAGTGTTTGGTTACAGTTATTGCTGCTCAAGGTGGGTGATTACGTTTTCACACGGGGGCATTGGGTGTTGCATAACTTTCTTTAATAATTAAATGAAATAAGTATCAAAATGTTGTGTTATTTGTTCACTCAGGGTCCCTTGTATCTAATATTAGATTTTGGTTGAAGATCTGATAACATTCAGTGTCAAAACTGTGCAAAAATGCAGAAAATCAGACAGGGGGCAAATACTTTTTCACGGTACTGTAGTAGCAGCAGAGGGAGAGAGGCTGGAACAACAGATGTACTGGAATAGCAGATACAGTAGTACTGGAATAGTAGAGGGAGAGATGCTGGAACAGCAGAGGGAGAGAGGCTGGAACAGCAGAGGGAGAATGATTTGAACCACAGAGGGAGAGAGGTTGGAACAGCAGAAGGAGAGGTGCTGGAACTGCATACTGCTAAAGGAATGGAAGTTAACAAATCTATAAACCTTACCCATTTTGCACTTCTATTAGTTACATAGATCAAAAGGAATATATTATAGCAAACATGTATTTTTATTTTGATTATTTTATCTGGTACTACACTTGGTCAAAGGAATTCACACTTTTTTGGAACCAGTCGGCCTTCAAGGCTGGGAAGCAAGCATTACTTCCCCAAAGGGGAAACTAGATTGTCAGAGAACGGGAAAATGAAAGAGAGTTATGATTTGGCTGGGGTCCCTCTGGCTCGTGGAGAAACTTTCTGGTGGAGGACGAGACCAGCGCTGCAAGGTCTCTGACGTTGGGACAGGAGCTTCACTTGCTCACAGAGGGAGACCATTGTAGAGGTGGAGCAGCACAGGGGAGGAAGGAGGAAGGGAGAAATGAAAAAGCAAGACCGAGAATAATGGCGTGACTTGGGTTTTTAATAGGGTGATTGACAGGTATTGTGGTGGGACAGAATGGGGTAGCAGCTCTAGCTCCTGCCCCCTGAACCCAAGTCTCAGTAATTGCAGCTACTTTGAGTTACCATTGAATGAGTAGATATTTGATGCCATTTGTTCAATGGTAATGACATTATATAACCTAATGTTTTATAGGAATACACTTTATAATAATGTCTGCAATTCAAATGTTATTATATATATAAACCTACATTTAATAATACAGTCAAATGAAGTAAACAGTAATTAATACTTAAGCCTAACATGAAAATTCATTAATCATGAAAACGCACACTTTTTGAAATATCAGGTATATGAACTGATTATATCTTAAGTTAAATAGGAACTATATTAGTTCATACATTGTTGTATTTCAATTAGTGTAACTCATTTTAAAGTGTAACCATCATACTTGTGTGATGGCAAATTGACATTTTCTATTTATCATAGGACACAGTCGGAAGTTAAGTGGAGAAGACTTTGGGCAGATGGAAGGAGACACTTCTTCACACAGAGTAGTGAGGGTTTGAGGGTATGGAATGGGCTATCTAGTCATGTTGTTGAGTCAGAATCAATCTGATAAAGTTCTCAGATGAATCAACTACATTACTAGGAACTGGGTAAGTTGATTATCCGAATGGTCTCCCTCGTTAGTAAGACCTCTTGTATTCACATACAGGCAAATGGTTGCTTTTGTGGGGTGGGGTGGGGCAATGCTGGCTCTGACCCCGGGAAGGGGCCTTTGAAGGTGCAGGAGAGTGATAATTGAAACAGAGACCCTTTCATATAGAGTGGATAACGAGGTTGACTGGACAATTCATTCATTGAATTGAAGTGGACTGAGTGTCACTCAAAGCTATAATAACAACAATAATAATACAGTAATTGCAATCATAAGAACATAAGAACATAAGAAAGTTTACAAATGAGAGGAGGCCATTCGGCCCATCTTGCTCATTTGGTTGTTAGTAGCTTATTGATCCCAGAATCTTATCAAGCAGCTTCTTGAAGGATCCCAGGATGTCAGCTTCAACAACATTACTGGGGAGTTGATTCCAGACCCTCACAATTCTCTATGTAAAAAAGTGCCTCCTATTTTCTGTTCTGAATGCCCCTTTGTCTAATCTCCATTTGTGACCCCTGGTCCTTGTTTCTTTTTCAGGCTGAAAAAGTCCCTTGGGTCGACACTGTCAATACCTTTTAGAATTTTGAATGCTTGAATTAGGTCGCCACGTAGTCTTCTTTGTTCAAGACTGAACAAATTCAATTCTTTTAGCCTGTCTGCATATGACATGCCTTTTAAGCCCGGAATAATTTTGGTCGCTCTTCTTTGCACTCTTTCTATAGCAGCAATATCTTTTTTATAGAGAGGTGACCAGAACTGCACACAATATTCAAGATGAGGTCTTACTAGTGCATTGTACAGTTTTAACATTACTTCCCTTGATTTAAATTCAACACTTTTCACAATGTATCCGAGCATCTTGTTAGCCTTTTTTATAGCTTCCCCACATTGTCTAGATGAAGACATTTCTGAGTCAACAAAAACTCCTAGGTCTTTTTCATAGATTCCTTCTCCAATTTCACTATCTCCCATATGATATTTATAATGTACATTTTTATTTCCTGCGTGCAGTACCTTACACTTTTCTCTATTAAATGTCATTTGCCATGTGTCTGCCCAGTTCTGAATCTTGTCTAGATCATTTTGAATGACCTTTGCTGCTACAACAGTGTTTGCCACTCCTCCTACTTTTGTGTCATCTGCAAATTTAACAAGTTTGCTTACTATACCAGAATCTAAATCATTAATGTAGATTAGGAATAGCAGAGGACCTAATACTGATCCCTGTGGTACACCGCTGGTTACCACACTCCATTCTGAGGTTTTTCCTCTAATCAGTACTTTCTGTTTTCTACATGTTAACCACTCCCTAATCCATGTACATGTGTTTCCTTGAATCCCAACTGCGTTCAGTTTGAGAATTAATCTTTTGTGCGGGACTTTGTCAAAAGCTTTCTGAAAATCTAAATAAACCATGTCATATGCTTTGCAATTATCCATTATTGATGTTGCATCCTCAAAAAAATCAAGCAAGTTAGTTAGACACGATCTCCCTTTCCTAAAACCATGTTGACTGTCTCCCAGGACCCTGTTACCATATAGGTAATTTTCCATTTTGGATCTTATTATAGTTTCCATAAGTTTGCATATAATAGAAGTCAGGCTTACTGGTCTGTAGTTACCTGGTTCAGTTTTGTTTCCCTTTTTGTGGATCGGTATTACGTTTGCAATTTTCCAGTCTGTCGGTACCACCCCTGTGTCAAGAGACTGCTGCATGATCTTGGTTAGCGGTTTGTAAATTACTTCTTTCATTTCTTTGAGTACTACTGGGAGGATCTCATCCGGCCCAGGGGATTTGTTTATTTTAAGAGCTCCTAGTCCCTTTAACACTTCTGCCTCAGTTATGCTAAAGTTATTTAAAACTGGATAGGAACTGGATGACATGTGGGGCATGTTGTCAGTATCTTCCTTTGTAAAAACTTGTGAAAAGTAATCATTTAATATATTTGCTATTTTTTTTCTTCCTCTACGATTTTGCCATTTGTATCTCTTAAACATTTAATCTCCTCTTTGAATGTTCTCTTGCTGTTGTAATATTGGAAAAACATTTTGGAATTGGTTTTAGCTCCCTTAGCAATGTTCATTTCTATTTCTCTCTTGGCCTTTTTAACTTCCTTTTTGACTTGCGTTTGCAGTTCCGTGTACTCTTTCTGCATACTTTCTTTTTGGTCCTTTTTTAATGCTCTATAAAGTGCCTTTTTTCGCTGAATATTTTTTTTAATTGATCTATTAAACCATTTTGGCAATTTAGTTTTACATTTAGATTAGTCTGCTTTAGGGATGTAATTGTTTTGCGCCTCTAGTACTACATTTTTGAAGAACAACCATCCTTCTTCTGTGGGTGTTTTCTCTATTTTACTCCAGTCTACTTCTGTTAGTCTCTGTTTCATACCTTCATAGTTTGCTTTTCTAAAATTGTAAACCTTAGCTTTAGTCATTACTTTTGGGGTTTTAAAAACACTTCAAATGAGACCATGTTGTGGTCTGAGTTTGCCAGTGGTTCTCTGACCTCTGTTTTAGTTATTCTGTCTTCGTTATTTGAAAAGACTAAATCAAGGCATGCCTCCCCTCTAGTCGGTGCCTTGATAAATTATGTTAGGAAGCAGTCATTTGTCATTTCCACCATTTCAATTTCATCCTTCGTGCTACCCACCAGGTTTTCCCATTTTATATGGAGGAAGTTGAAATCCCCCAGTAGTATGGCTTCTCCTTTGCTACACGCGTTTCTAATGTCATTGTATAACAGATTATTTTGCTCACCGTCTGAATCTGGAGGTCTATAGCATGCTTCTATTATTATGCCCTTTGAATTTTTGTCCGTTATTCTGACCCATATTGATTCGGCTTTATTTTCTTTGTCCAGATTTAACCCCTGGGCTTCAAGACTGTTTCTTATGTGTAGCGCTACCCCTCCTCCTCTTCTGTCCTGCCTGTCTTTCCTATACAGTGTATACCCACAAATATTATATTCGTACAGATCTAGACAAATATTTATGAATTAAATTGTCACTTTCTGTAAGTTTTTACAAATATTTCAATATAAAAATGTTTTAGGTTAATTTAGTGTCAAGTACTTGAATGACAACACTGCTTGAATGATTACAACACCTATTGAACTTAACATATTCTGTTATCTCTTTTGTTTTTTTACTTGACATGCTAACAGACATTCAGTGACTTGTCAAAATTGACCCTAAGAAATTAACATTCCAACATTTACAATTGTACACAGGTTTAGCTGTTTATCAAACACAATCTTTATTTGAACTAATATGTGTATGTAGTTGTGTTTAGTGTATTGAATTGAAGAGTGTATAGTAGAATGCCCATTTTATATTTTGTGTATGTTTTGTCATTGTTTTAAACATCAATCTTCACGTTTGTTTTAAGATCAGCTTCAAAGCTTTCTTTGAAAGACACCCTCCTCAAATTGTATATCCCATGTTAAATAACACCCCCAAGGCACACAATACCCTCGATGCCACACTTTACATTTTTGCTTTAATACCAAACAATTGGGTGACGCTGCCATTGTGTTGTATTTGCACCAGCACTACACTGTAAACATCAAAGCACGTTGGTTTGACAGACAGCTTGCTCACCTTTTGCTAAGACTAAAGAAAATGTGTGCTACAGGGCTGAAATGAAAACGTCAGCATACACTGTGTCTTGTCGTGTTTTGAACAAACAAATTACTTTACTTTTACATAACAGTGATTGATTATATGTGCACGCTGGGCAACTGTGCAATCAATGAAACTTACAGATCGTTCTGACAAAGCCTGTAGGAGTCTGAGTGTCATGAGCGACCCTGAAACCCTGCTGCTGCCGCTGGGTTTGCTTTACCGTCGACACTCAGAGGTGCTTTACAGGGGAGTTACACCTCGAAATGGATATTTGGATATTAAGAAATTCCGAAGCTCTTTTTTGAATTGTTTAAAAACGGACAATGTTTGGAATGTTTATGTGTAAGATGTTTGCTGCTTTTTATACCGTGAGTGTGAACGTAATACTAAGTATGGGAGATGTACCAGAATTGTGCGTGGATCCTCCCAGGGCTCCCTTCTAAAGAGAAGTGTGTCTCAAAGGTTATCCTGGAAAATAAAAGTTTGATATAATTTTTTTTTTTTTTTTAAAAAAACTAGAAATCCTGGTATCAAAATGGTTAGTATTCGTTAGGGCACTTTCCAATGTTGAAGATTTTCTGTGCTAAATGAACCCTGTTGTGAAGGTGCAGTATTTTTTATCTAGTGTACAGTGACCCCTTGTGGTCTGAATGCCTGCATTCTACAAAATTACAATTGATTTCAATCAGAGTGCATTCCATTGTATTGTTTTTAGTGCTGTATTTTAAAACCTACAGTCAAGCACAGGAAAGCAGAGCATTGCAGCTTTTCATTATGATATAACAGAATGGGATAATATATTTCTCACTATACTGACATGCTTTATATTTTTGTATACATGCAATATACGGTTTGCATACAGCATGCTTTGTTTTTTTGTATTTTGTACTCGGTTAAATGATTATATATATATTATATATATATATATATATATATATATATATATATATATATATATATATATATATATTATATATATATATATATAAAGAATATATCAAAATTCTGTTTAATTAAAAAATTGTATTTCAATAATGCATTGTGTTTATTTTATTTTTCCGTAATGAAGGAATTACAATTAGGTACTTCGCTTTACAAGGAACTTTTTTTAACACAATTAGATCTGTTATATATAGAACTATTGTTGTTGAAATATAGTAGAATGGAATCGTTTTTGGTGTTACTGTATTTAGTAATCTACATATACACTTTTCTTTTATGTTTCCCTTTTCAGAGATATCTTTACCATATAAGTCTTATTCATTGAACTGTTTTAAATATTTAGGTTGGATTAAATATAATTGTATACAATTAGAATCTGTTCCTTTCTGTAAAATAGCTAAAGGAGTCTTTCTTTTCTGCACAGTAATTTCTGAAGAGAAAGATGCAGCATGTGCCCCATCAACACGGTGTCAGCTGCCGAGCGTTTTTGACTTATATAAATACACTAGCCACTCCGGGTCAGGACACACCTTTATAGGATTAAGATCAAAGCTGAAAGAAAATGTTTTCCCTAACTGTTTGCAGGTCTGCACTTGGAGAGGGACAGCATGGATAGTTGTTCTTACTGGGGACATTGTTAAAAAGGGAGAGCGAGAGGCAAACGAAACAGAGGAAGATCAATTGCCTTACTTAACATTCTAAAATATCATATCCTGCTCCACACAGACTGGAATGAACCCATTAGCACGCTGCTGGCAAGACATACTCGTAAATGTAGCTCACAACAGGGCATACACTGGCACTTTCCCCAGGGTCATTCTTATAAACATTATACAATGCCCTAGTAAGAACCCACCTAGAATACTGTGTGCACTTTTGGTCACTCTTGAAGGTACAGAGAAGGGCAATTAGGCTGATCCCAGTATTTAATGACATGGGCTATGATGACAGGTTAAAATAATTAAATCTCTTTAACCTAGAAAAAAGAAGGGCAAGAGAGGACTTGATTAAAGTCTTTAAAATCATAAATGGTTTAAATAAAGTTAACCCAAGACACTACTTCAAATTTAGCACAGAGTGAAGAACAGAAGGGCATAAATGGAATCTGAGTAAAAATAAATTTAGAATAGATGGGAGGAAGCACTTTTTTACACAGAGAGCTAGAAATGCATGGAATAGCCTACCAGGTGAAGTAGCAGGATCTAAAACACTGGGAATATTTAAAAAAGCCTGGGTTCTGTGCTTTTACACGAGTTCCCCCCCCAGTAGCGGAGAACAGGGTGCTAACAAGAGATGAGCCTTGATGAGCTGAATGGCCTTCTCTCATTCTCAAACCTTTCTTATGTTCTTATGTTTTTCTGTTCTTATTGCTACATACAGGGAAAATACAGGAAAAAAATAAGTGAAAATCTGGTGTTATTTTCTGTTACAATATTTGTCCACAGGAGATAATTATTGCATTGCCCCAGAAATATTATGCATACAGTAATCAGATTACATTCTGTAACAGTCCTTACAGGAAACCAACACAAATACAAAAACCTAATATTACATATTATAGCATTCTTTAACTTTTGGAAAAATAACCACCTCTGACTGGTTAAACAGCATCACATGACCATGCGTATATATAGCATATACCATGGCTTGCATACTGATGAGCTGCTTCACACTGAATAAATCACTACACATCACTACATTTTAAACTCCATGACAAACTGCCATTTTTGGGTTTTTTTGTTATTAGTTAAAAAACCACTGCCAAAAATAAGAGACATTTCACTTATTTGCTTTAATATATTTGAGTTTGAAAATCCACATAACTGGTACAACACCAAATTTCTGAGTGAAGACAGCAGTCCATCTGAAAAAAAAAAGAATAAAATAATTGCATCAGCAAGAACAGACACAACAGTTGATGAGGAACAGTTAAATGAAATAGAAGAAAACAAAGATTGAAAAAGAAAAATACCAAAATAAAAACTACAGCATGACCTGGTTAATGTACTTAAAGAAAAAAAAAAGGACATTCATTTTATGGAAACAAGTCCAAAGGAAATCTCAACAACGTAAAGGAATTTTACGCCAGTGCAAGAAGTTAAACTAAGGACCAGTACTCAGTCTCCAGTTTTATAAGGCTGAGCTGGACTAAACACATATTTTAACAGTGGAAGTTTTAACATCTCTGCTGACAGCAAGTTTAAAACCAGCAATAATATATTTATATCAGTCAGGAAAACTCAGGTAACCAGGTAACGACAAGGCCAGACATGAGCCCCTGAATTACCAGGCTGGATTTTAAACATCTGCGGGAAACTGAGGTACTGTCCCCTGACACTGCGGTCAGATTGGTGCTTAAAGTCTGGTTCGATCGTCAACTTAATCTGGCACGACTTGGAAGCGAGGGTGTCTGACAAATAACAAAAACATATTTTGAAATCTAAAAGAATGAAAACATTCTAGAATATGTGTTAACTTTATAGTAAATGCTTGAATATAAAAGAATGAAAACACACTAGAATATGTGTAAACTTTATAGTAAATGTTTGAATATAACGAGTTAACAAACTCACTTCAAGATCAGGCTTCAGTCTCTCTCTATCAGCTGTTCTCCTTACTTCCTTAGTGTAATTTGAAACTCCTCCCATCATCCAGTGTACTCAGCCCTGTAGTTTCTAGTGAGATGGCACTTTCGATGCAGAAATTCACAATAAACAAACATGAGCAATTTATTTTTAATAAGTGAACAATTAATTAAATTAAATTAAATGTGAGACTATGTTGCACTGCGGATATATGCACAATAAAAGTTTCTGGTTTTGTCTTAATTTAAATGTGTTTTAATTATTTGTTATTATTTTTCTTTCCACAAATGACAGGTAGTCGGGTTATAAGCGATATAAACCACTTCGGGCCGTGCGGTTCCGATGATAGATATCACTTCTGTGGTGGTTAAACACCATCGGCATACGCCTCAGGCCTTATCACCACCCCAGGCGTGGGAACTGCACGGCCCGCCGTGGTTTATACCTCACATATATATATCATGGTTTAATGCTAGATTAGAGATCTTCTATTTGTACATTTGTATTAGCTTATGAAACGTTTGCATAGCGGTTGTGGCAGGGTGGAAAAGCCCTGCACATAATTAGAGGGGGCAGGGCAAAGCCCTGCATGTAAATAAATGTATTGTATTGGTTATTTAAAAGGTGATTTAATGTATTATTATAACCATGCAATAGTCATAGACAGAATTACAGTTTTATAAAGTTGACAGTTTTTAGACACCTACTCTACTTTGGGATGTTTAAGCGTAATTCCGTCTATGGCTATTGCAAGGTGATAAATCATATATAATGCTTTATTAACACTCTATAACATAGTAATTAAACATATATTATAAATTTATAAAACATTAATAAGCAACACCTTAATATGAAGTGTTACCCATTTATTTTAGTATTTATAAAGCACTATTGAGTATGTGATTGTTATGGATGATATATATTAACTAACCAGTAACAAATATGTATTATTTTAGTGTCAGTAATATTGTAATTAACTAAATTATACTAGTTTTAGTTTTTCTAACCATTTTTGTATCTCTTGTGACTGTGCCTCCCCCTGTCCACAACCAGCTTTTTTGGTAGTGAGCGATCAGCCTCATCGGTTGTTGTCTCTAGACACTTTTTCTACTCTTGCTGCCAGTTCAGAATTAATTGGGCCTCTTCCTACATCTGTCAATGATGCGGTTGAGCTTTCTAATTCTACTCTCTCCCCCATCACTGACTTGGAGGCTTCCGTTCATGTTCGAACTTTCACTTCCGCCCACAGATCGTCATGTCATACAGACGAACTGAGAAGCATGAAAGTGGAAGAGCGAAGTTGGAGGACATCTGAACTCAATGTTCACTGTATCATCTGGAAACAACATTGGACTACTTATCATGCAGCCCTCACTAGTGCAAGGGCATTATATTTCTCATGTGTTATTTCTGCTGACAAGGACAGATCTGTGAATCTGTTTTGTACCACTCAAAAGAACAATAGCCCTTGAGCTCTCTTTATATCCCATGATCCCTTGCAGACTTTTTGGTGAAAATAAAGGTGGTGTTGAGTATCTTTGCCACCGCCAATCAAACTAGTGTACCTCTGGGGCAGCAGAGAGGTATACGTACGTTTGTATCATGTCGAGGTACCAAGCGATGGCTTTGTCTAAAACAGGGTGCACGTCAATATCTCAACATGTACCCAGGTTTATTCCCATCATACCTCAGTCGACAAAGACCCAATCTGCAAAACTACATGGTTGACGACCTGTCTACTTTCGATGCCACAGAGCTGCTGGAACTGCTCCAGTTCTCTTGCTAGTTTTGTCAGTTTTTTTTTCTGCTGACAATTTCTGAGTCACTAAATACAGCTTTCTATAAAAGAGGACTGTAGTGTTTTAACCATATTGAGGTAATAGAACCACAAAGAGGAACTAGTCAGTTCTGGGTCCAAACATTTAAAAATTGCACAACTACAATGAACATTAGCAGAGACTAAAAGCTTTTCTTTACGTGAACCAGATCTTGATTATGGCAGAGCACTTAAAAATTCTGAAATTCATGCGTCAGGCATTGAAAAAGGGACAACTAGTGATATGCCACTGTTAATAAAATAAGCCATAGACAAAATTCAAAGCCAGCTTTCTACAGTAATCCACAAAAGCAGACTACAAACACCCAATGCAGAAACTGTGGAGAATGGTATCCGCATTGAGGAGAGTGTCAGGCGAAAGTCAGAGAATGCAGATCATGTGGCTCAAAGCTGCAGCAAGCAAGCAGGGCATAACAAAACTAAGTATAACAAAAACAGAAGCTACAACTCACCATGTAGTGAGTCAACCAATAGCACCACAAGCAAGGAGAAAAACCAGACTCCACCAGCAGTGATGAAGCATATGTGTTTTTAGCTGAAAGCCACAATCAGATTAAGCAGCCACAAGTGCAAGTACAAATAAATGGTGCTAAGATGACAGAAGTGATTGACTACGTTGCATTGAACATTATAAATGAAACTGTGTACAGAGCACTGGAGGTACGGCTAGAACTCAAGCCAAACAACACAAAGCAAAAAAGAAATTAATATTGTTGAGGAGCTGCTCCTCTATAAATACCCACAGAGAAAGTAGCAGCCCAACGTTATTTAGTCCTTTAAATACAAAACCAATCATTCAGTTTGGAGAAGATCAAAGTCTGAATAAGAAAAGGCGAATAAGAAACAAGCGTATAAGAAACAGGCTTGTTCAAAGTATGACCTCCACTACGTACTAAACGTCTTTTTTAAAGTGAACATTTTTTTCCCCAATCCGCATGACTCTCTGTCTGTACCTGTATGTGTGCATAGCGTGACTTATATTCGGATAGGGAGGAAGAGTTTTACGTGCACTAGTTATAATAAATTAGCCTGGTCACTTAGGTTACATTGAAAATAATCAAGTAAGCATGGCCTGTTACAAACATGTGGTTATTATTGTTTTCTTGGATGGTGACAAAAGGGTTGCAGACTCTTACATTGTGACACGTAGCTAAGGGTGGGTTAGACCGTTAGTCTTTGACCGTTAGTCTTTTGCTTTAAGTGCAGTGTCATATACAGCCTTCCTCATTAATTGGCATGTTTGCAACTTTGCTTTCTGGCAAAACTGTTTGAGGGTTTCAAAACTATATTATAGATAAGCAAGGTGCCTAAAATAATTCCTTTAGCGTTTAAAGTGTTTATTATTATTATTATTATTATTATTATTATTATTATTATTATTATTATTATTATTATTCCTTACGAAGTGTAAATGGTGGGTCAATCAATATATTTTTTATTCACACAGACTGAATTGAATTCACCTCTGGTTTTCTGAGCAATGTAATGATGAAAAAGCATTATATGATATGGGTCAATCTGATATGCAAAATGCAGTCAGAGTCATTGGAATCCATTGCTCACATCATCATCTCCCACATTTAAAACACTTTGTGAACCATATCGAGCTTTTGAAGTTAAGACTGTTTGAGGGTTGAACACGTACAATCGTGTGCAGCACTAATCTGCACAGCCCTGTTATCAACAGAAGTATGTAATTATTGTATCATTAAAAAGCCAACATCATCTATATTTTGATGGTATTTCATTTCCTGTTTCATATAATATTATCAACGTTCTCATACAGATGCAACAAACAATCATTGCAACACAATCAATACATTTTGTAGAAATTTACTAAGCACAGCTGCAGACGAGGTTGAAATTAGAATGGCACACCCGTAGTGGGCAAAAAAGGACATTAGCTGGTAAATCTGGTAAATAATGATGAAACGTCAATTATTATTATTATTATTATTATTATTATTATTATATTATTATTATTTATTATTATTATTATTATTATTATTTTATTGCCATAACAAAACAGTACACAAAACAATACAGTATAACATATACAATTCAGAGGGTAGTGAGTACAGTTAACATTCAAAATTGTAATCTTCTTCTTCTTCTTCTTCTTCTTCTTCTTCTTCTTCTTCTTCTTCTTCTTCTTCTTCTTCTTCTTCTTCTTCTTCTCTAAAACAAAACAAAAATGAACCAAATGGAAATTCCAGTGATATGTGTAGAAGATAATTCTTACTCGTTATAGAAAAATTCCCATTATAATAATTATAATAATAATAACAATACAGAGAGATATTTTTAAACATTCTTATTGTCCAAGCTGCTTTTGTATTCGGTGCATTTCTAAATGTTCCTAATAAAGGTGTTAACTCACTTTCAATATGTCAATTTTAGGTGCAGTTTTCAAAAATTTGCATTTATGTATATGATGCGTTCCAGATAATATGAAGTAATTACAAATATATTTTGGCTCATTGTTCAATGATTTACTAAAGTATCCAATTATATCCTTTAACTCCAAAATACTTGTTTCTGAATGCCTCTGACAAAAGCAACATAAGACATCTATACCTCTCTTATACCTATGCATTGTTACATTAGAAGGGCAATATCGATGTCATATTTTGTAATGAACTTCTTTTATTTTTAAATGTAATATGTATTTCTGAGGATTAAGCCAGATAATTTTCCAATTAATTGAACCCAATTTACTTGTCCAGTAACCAATACAGGATGGGAGGGATGTCTTACGTTTAATAAAAAATATCTCCAATAAATGTATTATTGAAACTTGTGTCTATTAAATTTCATCCATTCAGCATTAATGAGGAAATACTGAGAATACAAAGAAATGGTTTTGGAATAGAATTGCATACCATTCTGAAAACTTTTTCCAAGCTATTTATATTAAACTTTTCTGAAAAATCTTGAAACAACAGAAAGTCACCCCTACCATCCACCATATCAATGGCATGCACTATTTTACCTTGGAACCATGTTTTTTTAAAAAATAGATTTTCTTTTAAAAGTAACACATCGGTTATTCCACAGAATAATATTGTGTGGAGAGAAAGCCATCTTCCATGAAAGCAGGGCTTGTCTGTTTATCTGGTCTATAATCACAAGTTAAAGGAAACTAAGACCACTACATTTTTCAAAACTATAATTAGATACAAAGCACCACATAGAGTTATGATTTCCAAGACACTGTTTAACCCAGTTAACCTGAAAGGTATTATTTAAACATTCAAAATATATTGCATTTAAGCCTCCATGATTGTATTTGTTTATCAAAGTTATTTTTTTTTTTTTAATATTTTTTTTTTCTCTGTATAAAATTAAAAATCAATCTGTTTATTTCTCCTCAAGGTTTGACTGAAACAGATAAAGCTAATGTGGGATAAATGCATCTTGATAATCCTTCAGCTTTGAAAATTAGTATTCATCCAAACAAATATAAGTCTCTTTGAAGCCAGCTATCCAAAATCTTCTTTGTTTTGACCAGTTTAGATTGTATATTGATTTGCTGTCTGAACTTCTGATACTTGCATATTCTGATGCCAAGATAATTAACTTGGTTATATATTTATATTTAGATCTGATGCTTTGGAAAAGTACTACATTTCAAGAGCCTTAGAGATTTGGGTACCTGTCCTTTAAGAACAAGGTGGTGTTACCAGCTAGCTGACTAATGATAATGTTATTATTTACAATATTTCGACCTGAAATGTTGGGATTGCCTTATCTCCCATTATAAAACAATTTAAAAACATTTATGAATTTATTACCAAAGACAAATGTATCCAAAGATTTATATATGAACTAGTGTTCTACACAATCTAAAGCTTTATAAAAATCCAGAAATAAAATAAATCCTTCATCCTCTATTAAGTAATTGTAATCCAAAATATCAAATACAAGTCTAGTGTTGTTTATAATATGACGTTTTTGTATAAAGCCAGATTGAGTCGCGCTAATAATTGTATACAAAAACGTTTTAAGACGTGTTGCATATATCAGAGGCAGGAATTTATAATGAGAGTTTAATAATGTGATTGGATGCCAATTATCTATTAAATTATTATCTTTATTCGGTTTAGGCAATAATACAGTAAGACCCTGTTTCATTGTAACTGCTAGTTCTCCTTTCAATATACATTCCTTATAAGCCCCCAATTGTAAAATTCTGCAGTAATTCGGACAGCAGCCTCTACATCAATAAAGTGATGTCTGCATCTCCCAGCATTTTATCTTCCAGCTCTAGTTTTGTGATATGTTTGCTTTTTTTCATGAATAAATTAAAATTGTTTCAGAAACAAATGTATTAATTTGAGCGGTTGAAGAACCATTAACATTGAGACATGCTATTTGTTTGATTTCTTTTCTCTGAACTAATAAAAAAAAAAACTGTGTTTTTCCTTTTTCAAGCCATTTAGCTCGAGATCTTTAGCTTAATTTCATATCTATTATCCAGTTTATTTTGTAAATCAGTCATTAAGCACTTATATCCAATAAAAAATAAATAATAATAATAATAATAATAATAATAATAATAATAATAATAATAAATAATAATAATAATAATAATAATAATAATTGGTAAGTACTGTAATAAAGTATTGTATTTTCTTTTTCTTTATTTATGTGGCGAGCTACAGTCTTATCAAATTTAATAGACATTTCTTATCTTAAATTTCAAGTCCAATTTTTAACAATAATTAATTTGTTCATAATTTTTAATTTTTCAATTAATAGTTTAATATTTCTTGAAATAAATTAGTTATTCCATTTCCAGTAATTTTTTGGTGGGATCTTGTTAGCGTCAGGATTATTTAGATTATAAAAAATTGCTCAATGGTAAGTAACACATATTGCTTGAAACTTTAACAAAAGATAGAAAGCTTATAGAAATTAGCCAGTAATCAATATGAGACCTGATGGATTTATTATAGTTATTCCATGTAAAGCAAACATTGTTTGGGCACTAAAATCTCCAAGCATCCTTTAGAGAGAAGTCATATTCTGTAAAAGATTTATATTTTGAGTTTAGAGAGGTATCTGTCTAACTGTTCATCTAATACTTCATTCAGGTCCTCTATCATTAGAATTTCAGCTGTACTAAATATAATCTTGAAAGCTTTAACTTCCTCTATTAGTTCTTGATGTAAAATACTCTTTTGGCTGTGAGAATTATAACCATAAACATTAATTCATATCTAATAGTCATTGCTAATTTCAACCAGTGTAGTTAGCTAACATCCATTTAAGTCGTATCTAGAATTTATAATTTGTCCCTTAAAGTTGTTAAATAAAGTTGCTACTCCAGCAGAATGATTTGTACCTTGACAAAACAATGCCTTTTCACCCCCAGTGTTTTCCATAGTTTCGAATCGCTTTTACGGGAATGGGTTTCTTGTAAAAAAATAAAAAATAAAAAATAAAAAAACTTTTGGTATCTTTATAATACAAAAAAAATTGCTTTTTTAAAATAAATTGTTTCTTATTCCCCTGGTATTTAGTGTAAACAGTTTACAACAAAGCGAAAACTTTAACATTTTAGAATTAACTATACAAAAATCAATTTACTTTAATGAGGAAAAGCCAACAGGGAAGGTATGAAAATAAATATTCCCAAATTGTAGGTGGAACCTCTTTACACTAAAATCACTGTAGCAGATTATTTACTGCTCTCTCTTCAAGTCTTTAAACTAAAATAACTGTAGCAGATTATTTACTGCTCTCTCTTCAAGTCTTTAAAATCACTGCAGCAGGTTGTTTACTGCTCTCTCTTCAAGTCTTTAAAATCACTGCAGCAGGTTGTTTACTGTTCTCTCTTCAAGTCTTTACACGAATATTACTGTAGCAGGTTGTTTACTGCTCTCTCTTCAAGTCTTTAAAATCACTGTAGCAGGTTGTTTACTGCTCTCTCTTCAAGTCTTTACACTAATATTATGTAGCAGGTTGTTTACTGCTCTCTCTTCAAGTCTTGTGGCAGTAGAACACCCTGTAGCCAATACCAAGTGAACACTTCTGTCATCACTTTCCATGCCAGTAGTATTTGTTTTAGTTCAGGGCTATTGCAATTCAGATCAGTAATGAGCTTTTATACTAAACCGAACAGATGGCAATATTTCAGCTTGAAATTTAAGTTTTTAAATTGGGACACAGTGAGTTTCCACCACAGTTTTGGCAGCACAGTGTAAGAAACATCCACAGTCAGCAGGAAACAGGTTATACCTAAAAATAAATGTGACTTTTGTCAAACTAAAATTACTTTTACTACTAGTGTAATGGGTTCAAAAATGAACATATTGATTTTAGATTATAGTTTGATCACACATTAATTATTTTTGTGCACATTTTCTTTAAAAAATAACCCTGGATTGGCTCAACAACCCAACCTTTTTATAAAACCGAATTCCTAGCATGTGTGCTGTCTAATTGTACAACTTCTAATCAGCAGTATAATGGTTGTACTTCTATTGAGATGATTGTCTCTTCTCTGGTGTTCTGCCATAATAATGTGCTCTAAGTTGGCATTGTCGTTACTTATTTGATAATTACTAGATTGATTAATGATACAGATTCTCTGAAATCTCCTTTATTTGCCTAGGGTCTCTGCTGCAACTTCGTTACACAGCCCCCCTCCAAGTAGCCATTGGGAGTTTTTATGCATTTCAGGAAAGCTCTTTAGCTATTGAAATTTAAGTAGAAAGTCACCGAGATATTCTCCAACAGAATGTGGTTTGTCCACAATTAAGCATTGGAGAAAAGAGGTACTCCGTCAACCCTGACACTTAAATCGCTGTTTTCTGAAAAATAAGTTTTTTGGGTTTTTTTGTGCCAACATCCTTAAAATGCCTGTTTCTGTGTCAAAGGAGGCATACTGGCCACCACATGTATCCACTGATTGCAGTATCCATGATGTTTGCAATAGTGTATAAGCATGTTTTGGCAGACAGTACCCATGCTGTCTCAGGATACTCAACAGTTCATTTCACTGGACACCTGCAAAGGCGAAAGGGGAATGGAGTGCTTGTGGGACTTGGGCGACAGAGTGTTAGTGACAAAGTCGAACAGACAGGACAGTTCCCTTACTGCTTGAAGGTCCGCTAGCTGCTTGAGCAGCTGTGGCGAGTAGGGGACAACATGGATAGAGGAAATCCCCCCCCCCCCCCCCCTTGGTGGACGACCTGTCCCAGCAGCTTGCCTGGTGGTAGGGAGATCCGGCTATCCCGGGGGGACAGAAAGGTACCCGGACCTGTAAAAGAAAAAGATCTAGACAGGTCCCTTCTGAAGTACCGACCACCATCAGGTGTCAGTCCCGAAGTGAGGGCAGGGCACATGCTGGATGCACGAAGGACCTGGAGGAAAAGGGGAGAGGGTCAGGAGAAAAGCGTATAGATTAGAGCCTCGCTAAGGCTAAAATGCTCGAGCTGTGAAAGAACAGGTGTGGTCGGGGGTCCAACATGAAATGAAAGACAAGAGCAGGAAATAGTGCACACCTTAATAGGGAAGAGAGAGAGATTGACAGATGGTACAGCCAGATGGGATCCCCGGCACTAGGCAAACCCTGCCCAGAAACCTGCGAGAGCACAATGCCAGTTATTGGGAGCAGCTGGGGGGAAAGCTGCTGATCACCACCCGCCCAAAAGCGGATATACAGAAAATGCAGCCACTTCTCTTCCCCAGCCGAATGTGATCAGAAAGGACAGAATGGTGTGGTTTCGGGATAACTAGCTGAGAAAGAGAGAGAGGAAAGCAGGTGAGGGCCTTTCACGGCATCCCCAGAACTACGCCATGAAGCGACATTTAATCCAGAGCGAGTGCACTTGTTCTTAATTACCCAGCTGGCAAACTTCTTACTAAGGTCTGGTAATTTTCTACATCAGAATCCACACACACACATATCAATGTCAGAAGAAGACACTGCTCCCTCCGAGGTACCACACTCAGAGCCTATATCACAGCTGAAATCATGTGATGATGAGCAGTGGTGAAGTTGAGCTGGAACGCACCAGAACACTGTTCCAGCACTTTTCTCATAGGCACAACCTTGATTTAAGTATTGACTAAGAACATGTATTTGTTTATTTGTTATGAAAATGCTTATACAGTGCCAGACTGCTCTAATTTCGGTGCTTTGGCATCAATGAAGCGATCTATTTTCCATCTGGAAATCAAATTAGTCTTTCTACTGAATACGAACTAGGAATAAAACAATCAGTTTTCATGGTACACTCAGAATCGGAGTCTCTAATAACCAGTGTGTATTTTAAAGGTTTACAGAGTCAAATCTCCACAACAGTCATCTGATTCAGTCAGTCGACCTTGCTATGCAATGAAGAGAGCATTAGGGACTTCTATTACAAAATACAGTACTGTTTAAGAAGGCTAACAATTTTTTTAATAACATTGCTGATGAAGACAGCTGACAGCAACAGTGCATCCTACAACTGTGGCCATAAACACGGTTTTAAAGCTGCTTTGTACATCTGTCACAGAGACCCCTGGATTAGAGTGAGCGACTACCCTTGCAGTCGTTCATTCTGCCCTTGCTTTTAAGATTTAATATGAATTACAAAAGAATGAAGTGCTACACATTTATTTAAAATAAAATTAAATAAATTTAAAAAATCACTGGTAAGTAATGTTCTAAACTATTTATTTATCTGCTTTGTTTGTTTATTTATTTTTTTTCAATTTACAATTACCAGACGCTGATTTTTTTATATTTTTTTAATCTGATCTAGGAAAAAAAAAATTATTCAGGATGTAGTGCACAATTAAATTGTCCAGAACTGTCGGCAGATAATCTTAAACATACATTTTTAATTGCACTGATTAAGTTTTTACATTGGTGATGAATAAAAAATAAGTGAGTGTTTGAGTGATTCGTAATTTTATTAGATACAGAGCTCCAGAAAAAAAGACTGGGAAAACGTGATATACTAATAATACAGGGCATCGTGGTGATTGAAGGTCTGCACTGATGATGATATAATCAAAAGGAATAAAAAAAAAACATGCATGATAAAAATAGCCAAAAAATAACCAAACCACCAAAGACAACATTAACCCGATCAATGCTTTCAAAACAAGACACATTTGGCTGCAAAAATGACATTCTGGCAGCAATGGGGGAGTAGCCAAAAAGTCACATTCAAGTTCAATGTACAAATAAAACACAAGTTTGTCAATTTTTTTTAGAAACATATTTTAATTTGTATTCTGGTACTTTAAGATTTAGGACTACACCACTGACGATGAGCCAGTTCCCTCGCTTGGATCTCCACTGAAATGTGTCCCCATCTCTTTCCCTCTCTGCCCCCTGTTTTGCTACTGCTACTAGATTCCGGTAGAGCTCTTACTTTTGTATGGTATTTCCTTGGAATATGCTACCACTGAACACTATGTAACCAGGAATTAGTAAAAGCCTTAGACTCCATCAAATGGACTGTAACCAAAATCCTGAAAGAAGGTCCAAAAATGTAAGCTATAGTCTCATGACTAGCTCAACACATACAAACCGTGTGCCTTACATGTTGTAGAGGAGGTTAGTGGGTATGTTAGTGGAAATACCAATCCAAGCAATGCTGTAGGTAAAATTTCAAGTAAAGAAATAAGATTTAAAACAAAAAATCATAAATCTTTTAGAGATTGTCAGTAGGCATATTATCTGTGAATGCAAGGCTCACCTGGCCAATTAATGCTCTTGGACAAGTTTCAAATTTAGTTTCTTCCCACTTTCTTCCAACACTGCTGCATTGGTGTCAGAGTGGGATGATGGACCGAGGGCCGTGGACGATCACCCGAGAGGAATCAGATGGAGAGACCCCAGTGGAAGCAGCGGCACCCCCACTGAGTGAACGACTGCAGTCCCCGGAAGAACCACACCTCCGCAGGAGTCTGCACAAGCAACTCATGGCAGGAGCAGCAGTGAGAGACAGCAGCATGGAGGCAGATCCTGTGGAGAAGGAGAATGACAAGAAGGGTGAAGGTGGTGAATCTCCCCAACCTTGACGGCACCAGCAGCTGGGAGGTCTTTCAAGTACAGCTGGAAATGATAGGGAAGCCGAGTGGCTGGGGGGCAGGTGACGGAAGTTGGGAACCTCAACTCCAACCCAGACCACCTGCAGTGATGAAGCCAGTGCCAATGACCATCCATTCGAGGAACCCTGAACTATCACAGCAGCACACCAACCAAGACCCCACTCAGAGGATGTGGTCTGGCTCAGAGCTTCGAGGGACTCATCCCTTAGCAGCAGGCCCAGCTGTGGACGCTATTGTTAGAGTTCAAGACCAGCCAGTGTTCATTTAACTGTTTAACTGACCCATCTGCCTTACCCATCTACCCCCCCAATAGTTTCAGAATTTTTGACTTTAACCATTACAGGCTTATGAGGACCATGTGCTTCCACTGTTTCTTTTATTTGATCAAACAACTGTGCTCCATGGTGATTCGCTATGTTGGTCTCCCATGTGCAGTTTTGATAATAATATCTGGTACCATAGTAGGTTAGAAAAAGTTTACAAGCCTTCTTTTAGTCCTAGTAGTCCAGTAGTCCAGTTCACTATGAACTCTAAAGTGCCAGGGTGTGTAAGATAGGAGTGTTTCCTAAATGGGACAGCCAAATATGAAGTAATTACTGTGGATGTTATTTCACCTTCAATGGAACTACCATTGGGTATATTTGCAGAAATGTCATGTGGGTGACGTCTTCAAAGAATGTCAGTCTTCATTATATTGTTTCGTGTTATGAGATGTGATGAATATTAAATAGGATATCGTTTAAGGATACCGATTACATTGCAATGCAAAGTAAATAATAATAATAATAATAATAATAAATAATAATAATAATAATAATAATAATAATAATAATAAACTTACCTTGTGTAAAATTGCAGAAGTTTGTTACATATGAAAAAATAAGAATGTGGCAGTAGACAAGTTTATTTTTGCAAATATACTGTAGTTCCATTATAGCCGAATCAACTACTATACAACTAAATCTACTTAGCCTAGAACAATTAGGGGAGGCTTGACTGAAAATCTTAAAATGAGTTGACAAAGTTAACCCTAACCAATACTTTAAGAGGACAAAGATGGAAATTTAGTGGAGATGGAAAAAGGGTCAGGTACACTTCTTTACAAAGAGAACAGTGAAAGTATGAGATGGGCTACCTAGTAATTCTGTTGATGCTGAATCACTGGGATCCTTTAAGACACAATTTGACAAAGTTTAGAGATTGACCAGCTGCTCCGAACTGGAGAGGCCTGCTTTCATTAGTACGTTTTCTTATGTTTTTATGTTCTTTCGATACAACTTCTATAGTAAATATTTCAATTTTGACCACCAACAGACCTCCTTTTGAGTAAAAGAAAAACACATTTTCTCTTCATTCTTATAAGTCTAGGTCACTGACACTTGGAAGAAAATGTAAAATGTGAAAAAAGCACACAAAATGAATCATTAACAAGATGACATTTTAAAGTTGTACATCATTTTCTATACAAATAACCAGAAACAATTTGTGCAGGTACCATGGTAACACTCAAACAACATTCCTAATTGTTTAATTCTTTTTTGTTAAATTATTATTATAATGTGTTTGGTATTATTTGGAAACGTTTTGAAAAAGTAACTTTTAATATGAGTCAAGACTTGTTACTATCTGAGACACATTTATAATTTTGGCTACCTTGGGAACCTACATAAAAAGGAAGAGAATAAAATACTGGAATCCTTTTCATTTTTTTAACTTCTTTTCATGAGCTGCTTGCCTCGGCTTGACAAATTAAGTGCTTAGCTGAAGAATGGTAAAACAGTAGAGTGTCATAGACAGAGAGAATATACTGTGTTAGCTGAAAGAAAAAAGAAAGGAAAGCGAGCGTGTTGGGTTCATAGCCCATAGCCTGGGAAGGGTTTAACGAGAATGTTTAAAACAGACTGAATGTTTTGAAGGAATGTCAGGAGATACCAGCTAGCTAGAAAATTATACAAAATTGAGAGAAAAGTGGAAAAGAAACATCAAGGGTAAAAGATAAGATAGTCAAGTTTGGAAGAGTGAGTGTGTGCGTAATTGTGTGTGTGTGTGTGGGCGTGCACATACTTGAGCACAACTAGACACTGATTGCTTTTTTTAGGATTTCTTTTTTTGAAAGTCATGTGGTACATTTTGATCACATATTGAACCAGTCATATTTTTTTATTTTTTACACAAGCTTAGTTGTAAACCGTATTCAATAATTGATGCTTAGAGAACACTTTATTTAAAAGCAAGAACCAAAAAGAAAAAATACTTCACAAAAACTTTGAAATAGAACTAAAAACACATGTGTGCATACTAATATAATATTAATTGAGAACATTTTATTATCAAAAATATATTTATTGTAATGTTTTTTTTTTTTTGTTGTTTTTGTTTTCAAAATACTAACTAAAGAGAATATTTATAAACACTCCCTTAAAAAAGTTGTATAAATATGTCCATTGTTAGAAAATTTGCAGGTTTTTTCTCCTTTCATAAATTAGGGGTTAATTTAAGACTGAACTTTTGGAAATATTTCGCACAAAAATATTAAAACAAATCTAACCCTGAGATTCAATTATAATTTTGGTGCAGCTATCCTATAGCTGCTTTTTAAATCAAATAACAAAATAAATCAAAGTTAATAATAAAATCAGTCATTTGGACAAGAAGTCTTTTCTATTACTATTATATTTCTCAAAGTGTATCTAACCCTAGGATTGTATTTTAATTATAAACTGTACAGCAGCTTTTAAAAAATTGCCAAATAATAAAACACATTAAAAATTGTGAGAAAGATAAGAGTTTATTTTTGTGTGATTAGTGTTTAATATTTGCACACTGCCAACTTAGTTTGTGTGTTTTGGTACTTTTTAAAAGCTGATAAAGGGCTAGTAGTGCTATAAATAATACGGTTTTTAATCGCTCTTCCTGCAGTGCTTTAGTTGAATCTCAAACCCCAGTGCACTAGAGTTGACATTTCGAAAAGAGCTTTGAAACAGTCTTGAAAGTTATAAGTGTTAAAAGTTGTCATGTTTGAGCATACATTTATATATTTTTCAATTGGCTGAAATGATCCTGTAGAAACAGTGGCAATGTAAAATGCCCTGGCTTTACACTGATCCTGTAGAACTCTGGGGGCATCGAGGCAGCCATTCAAGAGTTAATATTCAAGTCTTGGTGGTCACATGACAGGGAAGCGACAGACAGGGAATGTTGGACTAAAATCACATGACAGGGGAGTTTTAGGGAAGTGCTGACTAGATAAAAAACAATCCAGCCTTGCTGATAATATCCCAGCAATAATCTGTTTCCATCCCATTAACTCTGCTTCTTTATAAGGCTTTATATTTAAAACCAGGACACCTGGGCTCCCAAAATAACTGCCTTGGCTTTGCTGCAGGGAAGTCTGCACCCTTCAGCACACGACTCTGTGCTCTAGTTATGAGTGCAAATAAAAGACAAGGCTGCAATGGTATTGGAACCATTATTTCAGTCCCTGACTTATAACGAGAAGTAGTGGAAGCAATTGTATTTCTCTAGAAAGTTAGTGACCTAATTCTGAGCAGTTTGAAAAGCATACTGTGTGCATTTAGATATTGGACTCATCTGCACTTTCTTCAGCTCCTTCCAGTTGAAAATACAGTATAACGTTTTCAAAATTTTGATTCAGACACCAAGATTTCTTTATGGTTTATGTGTTGATTATTAAAATAATAGTATATGAAGTCCTCTGATCAGAATTTCAATAGCAATAGCAGTCATGTTGTCTTGCGGTTTATTTTTTGTTTTTAATTTTCTTAAAAAAAGATGTACACCACAGTAAACCACATTAAGTTGGTTTATCACCCCAGGCATCTTTAAATGTTCTAATATTTATATATAAAGACGCGTTCTGTTATAATGAAAAATTGCTCTTCCAGATGTGGGCACTAATTGAATGGCCAGCTGGTTTCTGGTTTTTATACTATAATAAGAAATTAATGTAATGATCAAATGCAGTTTTTTTAGCCTTACACTATGGAAGGATTGTCTGATTCTTTTTTTTTTTTTTTTTTTTTTTTTAATAAATTCATAAAGATAAAAAGGTGGCTGAGTGCCTGTTAATCAGAAGTGGAGGATTTTCAGCAGTCACTCCTGAAATAACCTAGTATAGGTAGAATATATCCAGCACAGCACTTTCAGAATGTGCCCAAGTATTTTCAAATATATTTGGATTACCCACGCAAGTGCTATTATTGTTTCACATTTAACCCTATTCAGTGCAGGATTGAGCGATTCTACCCTGGTAGGTGCTGTCTTTTCTCCCCAGTGTCTAAGTAGAACTCTTTTTTCCACTAATTGTAGTGGATCTCCATGTGGCTGATGAGTTATTAATTCTGACATCAGCATGAGACTCATACTTGCATCACGACGAGGGAGCTTGCTCTTCAGTTCAATGTCAAGACGCTTGTGATCGAACAGTGATCTTAGCGCTTTGCTTCTGTGGTTGAAACACATCATTTCATATCTTTCTTTTTTGCATTATAGTTATAATAATAATAATCTTTATATTGTGCATTTTCATAGTGGACCACCATCACAAAGTGCTTCACAAGATACGGGACTAGGGTGTGTGAACTATTCATCAGCTGCTGAGTCACTTACAGGAACGTCTCACCTGAAAGATGGAGCACAAGGAGGTTAAGTGACTTGCTCAGGGTCACACTATGAGTCAGTGGCTGAGCTGGGATTGAACAATTGAACCTCCTGGTTACAAGCCTGTTTCTTTAACCACTGGACCACACAGCCTCCTATAGCATGTACACTTGTTCGTGAGACATGTGAGTGTCTAAAGTCTTCCAGGTGGACACACAGTTGTGTTTATGCTCAAGGTTGAAATTAGAAATGTCGTGTACCAGCATCTATGATGCAACATTAAATGGGAAGGATATGGATTTGAATGGATACTTTTGGTGTGAGCAAAACAAGTGTGCTCACCATTGAGCACCCCTCCACAGAGACGTACATCTGGCATGCAGTCTGGCTTCTAGTTAAGTGGGGCTGCATGTACTGTCACTTTAAGAACTAAGAGGATCCCCTATCTCCAATAGCCTGTAGATATGGGAGATGTGTGGTGGCCTTGTTTATTTTTGCTGCAGCTCTGTGGGTGGTCTGTCCCGAAATGTCAGCCCAGTGCCCCAGGAGGCTTACAAAGGTGTTCAGTTCTGAGGTGAGATAGAAGACCTACTGAAGCAAGTGCAAAAGCAAGTCAAATAATTTTAACAGATACACTACTCTGAACTCTGCAACTAACCAATACCAAAAGCAAAACAAGGAATATGATAGGGAGACCATTACATGCAAGTTTAAAGAACTGTGTGAGAACTATATGAGGATCAGTATGGATTTTGTGTATACCTTGCACATAATGTGGCTTGCATAATATTTGCAGTTAACAGTTTAAATCTAGCAAATTCCTTGTGTGTCCATTGATCCATTACATCATCCAAGTATATGAGCAAGGCATGCTTGCATGTTAGTGGTTCACATCCAGCCCTTGCCTATATTCAATACAATGGGCTGAGATGCGAAGCCCTATCGGAGATGCAGGGACCTGTGGTTGAAACAGGTAATTTAATGTCTGTGTTCTTTGCATCATAAGCTATAGCAGGTATGCTGGCTTGGTAGAATGGTAAAACATTTGTCTTTGAACTGGGAGGTTAGTGGTTCACATTCAGCTCTTGCCTCCATACAATTTAATGAGCTGAGATGCCGAGTCTTTACATGTTGTTAGACCATCCTCACTTGTGTGATAAATGGAGAATGCATAATGGGTTTCTGTGAGATATCAGATCATCCACCACAAGAGAGGGATGGCATGATAACAAACACATACAAGCCTTACTACAAGAAACAATAGTAATAACAAACATGTCCACTAGAAGTCTTTCTCAGTGTCTTCAATTAGAAGTTTGTCATGTCTTTCTCTTTGCTGTGTTATCCATAGCTCAGCAATCCTGATTGTTTTGGTATTTTTTAATCACACATCATAGGTAAATTAACTAGGGAATTACTTTTTCAAGTTTTCCTAAGAACAACACAGGACAAAGCAAAGGTAACCTAATAGGATTCTTGTAAACACTGCAGGGTGTTCTGTAACACTTGAAGTTTATTTTAGTGTTTATTTAAGTGGAGCATTAGTAAGTGCTTAATGGTTATGGTTGATGTACAGTACGACCTTTTCTCAATTAAAAAAAAAGCGCACACTTCTTTAAGCTGTATTATTATTGTCACGTCCCGAACTAGCTGCCAGTAATGTTATCTGGTTGTGAAACGATAAGAGAAGCAAAGATAACAATGTCATTTTAATGGTGGCAATTAAGGGGAATAGTATTACATTTGTGTGACTAAAAGCAAATTTCTCATAGACTGCAATAGAAGGTTTTGGGTAAGAGTTTGATGACACCAGCAGTGGTCTGAATGGTTTGTTTCTGTGTGATACAGAACCCTACATGAAGACGTATCCGTGCAGAACACAATCTAACTCTATGTGTCACTGAGATGACCTGGGCTGGATTAGAGAGGCAGCAGGAGCCTGTCCCCAGAGTCTACTGCAATACAGCGGGACAATTCAACCCATACCAAACTGATTAGGAACTTTAAATATATCATAAAGAATGTGTTAGCTGTTTGTAGATTTGATTCTGCTGTGCACATCACCCAGAAAATATACCATAATCAGATTTTTTTTTTAATGTATTTCTGTATCTATGTTTTTTGTGTTCTTGTGACAGTATGGACTATGGCCAGTACTGATAGGTAACACATGCTCTAACATGGAACAAGTTACTGTACCTTGATTGCCCTTTTCACTACAGGCTCGTTTTTTCATTACATTTTTCAATAATGATTTCTTTTTCAGGCAGGTAACAAAATGTGGTAATGGATTACATTTTATGTGAAAAAAATAACAAAAAAGTAGCTGAGAAGTAGTTATTTGCAACTGTAGCTTTTTCAATGCAATAAATTACTATAACAGGTTAAGATTTGTGCAAATCACTTGTAACTGTAACAGATTGCTTTTAAAAGTAATTCCCTAACACAGACAATGGCTGTACAAAAGTAGACTCTGCTGCTGATGAGGACAAGCTGGGCTCAGTAAAAGATGGTTGTGTGTAGTGTAATGGGAACCACTGGATCAGGCTCCTTATAAAAGCATACAGCTCCGTGAATGAATCCTTGCTCTTTGCTGCCATCTAAAGGAAAACTTTGGAAGAGCATCCTTCTTCACCCCATTATTTTTTTTTTTTTAAAGTCACGCAAGAGAAAGATACATATTTTTTAAATATTTGAAACTGGCAATTTTAAGACATCAGAAATAACCAGTTGTTTAAAAATGAGTACATCAGTCTGACAAGTTCCTTGCAATTTGTCGATTGTTTTTACAGTATGTATACACTGTGTGTACTGGCTTGAATCACGGTTCAAAGACGATCATTTTACCAATCAGCAAGCAGCAGTAGAAAGGCCAGCACGAGTCTGATACTGCTGGCAATATCATGAACTCACCAGCCGCTCGGAGGAGATCCATTACAAGTGCTGCGGATAGTTGTGACACTGAAGCGTTTCAGTTAATCTAAAAGATGGCAGATCTAAAGAGGAGGCTGAACCAATGTCTCTAAACAGTATTTTTGTCATTAAAAGTATAATTGTGTTTTGTCCTAATTTAATATTTAAACAATGCAATATGTAGATATCCACTGTGTAAATGAATTGAATAGACCCATAATTTAGCCCCTGGATAGCTGTTGTAACACCTATGTTGTAACATTTATGTTCAAGGCCAGAACTAAAGGATTGTCCCCCTTTTCCTGAAAAAGCTTCTTGCTGGGGGTGTATATGAAAGTGACAAGTACCGTCTACGAAAAGCATCAGTCAAAAATAAATGATAAGGTTTTTTATCTAGAATACACATCTCCACCCCAGCCTAGCAGCTATTCTATATTCATAAGATGACTCGCTATCTCTCTAGGGGAAACGGAGAATGAAATCTCTTTTCTCAATAGACCCTTACCAGAAATGCCAGGAAGTAACCTTTGCCCTGCTTGGAAAGCTGTGGGATATCCCGGCTGCCAGCTTATCAGTACAGTAGACAGTGTGGACACAGGTCACCTCGCACTGTGACGTATTGATAACTAGGACATGCACAGATTGCACCTAGCATGGGAGTATTTAGTTGTTTGCTTGTCAGAACTGGAATTCCCTATATGGGAGGTTGCAACCTGAATGTAGTGTCTTAGACCACAAGCCAAACTATTCACTGATATAACACATGGTCTGAGTTAATTTTACTATATTTATTGTGGAAGTTGCCACTTATTTATTTATTTATTTATTTATGTCAATCCAATGTAGGCCCACTTGTGCAATTGTGCCCATTTTAAGGTAATTTCATATGATTGTCATCTTTAAACAACCTCCGTCTTCAATTGGTCTACATTGGACTTGATACACATGGACAATAGAAAATTAGAATAGAGGTGAGCAAATACACGCTGTGGCAGTGCCAGTAAAGGTGAAGCCACTTCCATAGTAGGCTAAATATTTCAATTTTGGCCATCACTTGTAGGCACAATTCCCATGTCATTACCCTTTTCCATTAATCAGATACAGAATTCTTTTGAGGATGCAACATCGACAATGGATAATTGCAAAGCATATGACATGGTTTATTTAGATTTCCAGAAAGCTTTTGACAAAGTCCTGCATATATGATTAATTCTCAAACTGAGCAGTAGGGATTCAAGGTAATGCATGCATATACTGTAGATTAGGCAGTGGTTAACATGTAAAAAACAGAAAGTACTGATTAGAGGAGAAACCTCAAAATGGAGCGAGGTAACCAGTGGAGTACCACGAGGATCAGTATTAGGTCCTCTGCTATTCCTAATCTACATTAATGACTTAGATTCTGGTATAGCAAGCAAACTTGTTAAATTTGCAGATGAAACAAAAATGAGTGGCAAACACTGATGCAGCAGCAAAGGCCATCCAAAACCATCTAGACAGCATTCAGAACTGGGCAGGCACATGGCAAATGGCATTTAATAGAGAAAAGTGTAAGGTACTGCATGCAGGAAATTAAAAAAAAAAATGTGCGTTATAAATACCATATGGAAGATACTGAAATCGAAGAAGGAATTGATGAAAAAAACCTAGGAGTTTATGTTGACTCAGAAATGTCTTCATCTAGACAATGTGGGGAAGCTATAAAAAAGGCCAATAAAATGCTTGGATACATAGTGAAAAGTGTTGAATTTAAATCAAGGGAAGTAATGTTAAAACTGTACAATGCACTAGTAAGACCTCATCTTGAATATTGTGTTCAGTTCGGTCACCTCGCTACTAAAAGAATATTGCTGCTCTAGAAAAAGTGCAAAGAAGAGCGACCAGAATTAATCCCAGTTTAAAAGGCATGTCATATGCATTCAGAACAGAAAATAGGAGGCACTTTTTTACACAGAGAATTGTGAGGGTCTGGAATCAACTCCCCAGTAATGTTGTTGAAGCCGACACCCTGGGCTCCTTCAAGAAGCTGGTTGATGAGATTCTGGGATCAGTATATTACAGTTGAATATTGAGGGTCTAATTATGTTCAGAGACAACTGAAAACAGCTAGATATGTTTTGTATAGTGATATAAGACCACAGCAAGTTCATTGTAGTTCACACAATGGTTCTTGAATGGAGAATAAGTGTGTTTTATAGTTGCTGTAAATGTTGACCCCATATCCCATTTACTTTGAGTCTATTTTAGTCCTTTGTAAATCATTCAATGGCCACTTGATCTTGTCATTCCTCATACAAGTAGCCAATCAGGATCACATCTCTGTTGTTGTATATATATATATATATATATATATATATATATATATATATATATATATATATATATATATATATATATATATATATATATATATATATATATATATATATTGTGATTCAAATATTGTGATATGCATCATGTTGTGACATTAGTGAATCGTTACAACCCTTTTACTCACACTAACATCTTGATAACTACCTACTTTTCCCCTTGAATGCTCCCTTCTTCCCTACAGAGTAGATATTGCACTTAATGTACAGTTCACTTCGAGACACATTGTTGAGGTACAGTTTCATCATTTGTTAACCCCGATCACATGACTTATAGATATGTATGCTCTGGGTAATCTAAGGGCATCAGTTTCCAGGAGAGTACAGCCAGTCCAGACCCAGGCCTTTATCTGGAGTGGATTGTGTAGGCCGCTCAGACACCAGATAACAATGCCAATGGAAATTGACCTGTCTGTCTGTGGATTCCGGAGATTTCTGTTCCTGGGTAAATGCCTGGCTTGAAGCTGCGCTCAACCAAAGGTCGAAATGTAAGGTATAATTGTTATCTGAGCAAGACCTTTTCTGCCTTGTTGAAAATGTATTATTCACACTTAGTTTCACAAACAAGGTGTGTAGGTTTTTTTATTTTTTAGAGTAATGTGAAAAAAAGCTCACTGCTCTTTTCCTGCTGTTTTTTTGTGCAATTCCATATGGAAAATAAATATATACATTAAAAATTATTAATAATTTTCACAGAAGCTGTATGTACTGCAAAGATTTCCAGTATATATTCCCATATAATTCATTATACTTAGGGATATACTAAAATTACATTACATTACTAAAATATATTGTAATGTGTGCCTTCAACACACACATAATTCGATATATTTCAGGAAGTAAAATACATTCTGTAAGTTATTTACCTGATATCCCATCTAAATACTTATTAAATAAGTTAATTACTGCAGATATTGTTTATTCATCGGGTTTTCTTTGCATGATATTATTTTTGACACAGTAATTTTAAAACTTATCAACTAACCACTTTCAGTTCCTCTCAGTGAGTTGTGAGAGCCCCACTCTCTGAGTTTCTCCTCTTGACTGTAATGATTGATGTCTCGACGGGCTGCAAATCAAATCCCACACTGTGTCATCCCCAGCCTGGCAGATGACAATTTATCAGTCTTCACAAGGGTTCCTCGGAAAAGCAATCCCCAATCATTTTACAACAGAGAAATACACACAGTTGCCATGCTTTCTAACTATTCCAGCACAAATGAATTCTGAAATAGATTCGTGACAGCTGTGAGCAAGTGAGGTGGGGAATAATATTAGCAATGCACTGTGCACTGAAGCCTATTAGTGGACCGTGGTGAATTGAGGACTGCGTAATGCTAATATGCATCCTCCTCTCACTTCCCCTCAGTCAACCTTGTGGATTATTTTAGACATAGGAATGTGAAGGCTGCAATGTGAGTTTAAATGATACTGTTTATAGTATTACATGAATAAATAGTTCTATTAATTCTCCACAAGATGTCACAATGTAAACAATAAACAATACAATAAATGACTAGTACAATCTTTTTGTGTTACCTAGCACCACTATAATCAAAGATCCCACAATCTCAACGTCATTAAAGGTATGTTTTTATTAAAAATGCATAAATATCACTATTGACAGGAACTACAGAAAGAGAAAGATTGGTTTCCCAGAGCTGAACACTGACCTAGCTTGAAAGTTTAATATAGTCCGTTACTGGATAAAGCATTTTGCTTCCCTTGCAGTGAACTTGGGAAGTGGGTGCACAGAGGAAATGTTTTTCAAATTAGAAAAAGGCACCGAGACAATGTAAAGCACTTCCCAACGTTTCAGCAGCTTGCATTTTATTTATTGTTTTTTATTTGCACCCCTCACATGTTGGCCCCAAATCCCACCTTTGGCTGCAGTAATGCACTGTATTAGATTTGTATTACACATTGTGAGTGCAAGCTGAATTCGTGTACTGTGAGTTTCTGTGGGTGTTATTTATAAACTGATATATGGCTACATACAGTATGCAGAAACCATTTGAACTACATACCCAATTGAAGAGTTTTCCTTTTGACATATTTGCAAAGCGTTTAGATAAAAAATGAGCTCTAATTTAGCAACACAAAATATATATTCTTCCCTGTTGTGGCACTTCTAAGAGCTGTGTGGGTCTCATATAGGCAGTTTTGAAAGAAGCACAGGTTACAGAAAAGCTGTCAAAGCATGTCTCTATCTGCAAAGGGTGGTTAATGACATAAAAGTTGGTTTTGAAGGGCTGGAGTAGATTCACCTCTCAAAATGAAAAGACCTAGGAGATGCAACAGAACTAAAAGTAAGGCATACAAACAGAGCTTACCTTAACCAAATATAGTAACAAACATCATGTATTAAAATACAATTTTACTATAACATGAGCATAGCTAATGTTAGAACATGACATGTCACTGTGGTTGATTATTTCATTAGATATAACCACTTACAAGACTACAACTAAACAACTGAGTGATATAATTCAAGCTTCATTTTATAATCAGATTTTTCTACCAGATAAATTAGATTAAATTACCAGGTAATCATGACCCATGTGCTCATTCTGTTTAGTAGCTTTGAAACCACTACCAGTCCCCTAGCTCTAACTGCTGGACCACACTGAGTCTCAGCTCTAACCACTAGACCACACTGCCTCCTAGTCCCCCAGCTCTAATGGCTAGACCACACTTCCTCCCAGTCCCCCAGTTCTAACCACTAGACCACACTGTCTCCCCAGTCTCTCAGCTCTAACCACTAGGACACACTGCCTCCCTTCCAATCCAACAGCTCCAACCACTGGACCACACTATCTCCCATTTCCCCTTTTTGGAAAACTGAAGCCAATTTTCTAGACATGAAAAAAAAAGCCCTTTGGTTTTGCTTTGCAATCCCTTGGTGAAAAACAGTTTTATTGGAACGTTTATAGGCTTTCCTTGGCAATCAGGCACAGCGGTGAGCACCTGGGTTTCATTAGAATGCGCATCTATGGCTTTATGATGTAACCTAATGGGATTTCATTGGCAGTGCCCTCTGAGCTTTAGCCAGATTTCAATGTGTGCCAGTAGCTGTACCAGTAGCTTTGCCAGTTGCATAGGGTGCCCTATAAAGTTGCCTGCATGATTTTAACAGATCTCGCACTCGTTGCACCGGTTACTTACAGTGCCCATCACTGATCTTGGAGAAAAACTTGACAAACAAGCATTGTGCATTGTGCCTGAAGGCTTCCTAAGCTTATTATTAATGATGTAAGCTTTGCACACGAGTAAAGGCTACACATCCAGCCCAAAACATATATATATATATATATATATATATATATATATATATATAATATATATATAGCGCCTTTCATAGTGGATCACCATCACAAAACACTTTACAAGATACGAGACCAGGATGAACTATGCATCAGCTGCAGATTCACTTGCAACAACATCTCAACTGAAAGGAAAACGGAGCACAAGGAGATTAAGAGACTTGCTCAGGGTCGTACAATGACTCAGTGGCTGAGTTGAGCTGGGATTTGAACCAGGGACTTCCTGGTTACAAGCCTATTTATTTATTACAAGCCTATTTATTTGTTTATGTGTGTGTGTGTGTGTGTGTGTGTGTGTGTGTGTGTGTGTGTGTGTGTGTGTGTTTCAGTCTTTAAAATTTAGTCTAACATTTATTTCTGTTTAGAAACTAGCTTGCTTGTTATATACATGTGTATACAATTAAGGGATAATGACATTGCTGTGCTGTGTTACGAAGTAATAATGGAAGTCCCCGGCAATTATTTGAACAATTGAGTTATTTATTTAACTTTGTTTGTCTGAAATAATAAATTAAGTCTACAGAAATAATGAACTTGTTAAGGGCTCGAGGGTCCATGGCAACATGTGACATTAATCAGTGCCTCAGTTGTATTTTATTTGCCGCTCCATTATTGAGTAATAACAGAACGATTGACCTCCATAGAAAGCAATGGGTGAGCAGTGTCTGGATGTGTGTAATCATTCTGAGTGGCTCTTACTACAATTACTAAAATATTGTGTGTTTAGAGACCTTTATGCATTGATCATGTCTCTCTGCCTGTCTGTCTGTCTGTCTGTCTGTCTGTCTGTCTGTCACACTGGGACACACTCCATTGAGAGCATGATAATAGTCTTGCTTTTGCCCTAATGTGCGCCAAACGTTTATCACACCCTCCTACCCTCATATGCTGTACATGTATCAGAATTCATTTGGCTACAATCGATTTGATACAGATATGTAAGTTCCTGCCCTGCTTTTATTTTTTGGTCTGTGTGACAAAGTGTCCGCCCCTGTGTATATTATCTGTTATATGTTGCGTGTGGTGTATTAAATGTTGGTGTATAGTCATTGGTACACGGGATATAAACGGGTCTGTGTTTCACGTGTGTTTAGAAATGTATAATTGTATTTAGGCACGGGATTGTACATCACTTCACGTGCATTTAAAGTAGTTAATATGTGAGCACGAGGTTGCACATAATTAATTCACGTGCTGGGATTCAAGTGAATAATTAATTAGTAATTGAATCCCAGCACAACAGTATATATAGATGCACGTTTTACTCACTCGTGGTTGGGTGTTCGGTGAGTGCAGAATGGGAGCAAGAGTAGGAGAGTTTGAATTTCAATTGCTATTGCGTGCTGGTGGGACCAGCACGATACTTGTTTATTTAATTCATCGTGTTTGTTTAGTATTAGTCAGTTTTTGTTTGTCTGTTTATTTTGGCTACCAGTGCCGTGTCCTGTTTCTGTTTGTTTGTTCAACCCTTTTATTTTTCAATAAACCAGCACCAGCAGGCATCATCATCATTTCATTTAATCCGTCCTGTCTGTGTATTTCATTCCTTCTTGGTTCTGACGTCACCCACTCGCCGTCTTTGTGACAGTCTGTCTATAGGAGCTTTCACCTGAGTTCAGGCGCTGCCCTTCCTGCTATGTAATCTAGTAAGCTCCAGTACCCTCTAGTGTATCCCTTTATTGCATAGATTGTTCTTGCTCTGTTAAAGTAAATAAGAATAATGTTTATCCCTCACCTGTGTATAGTCAGCTTAAAACAAAAGCTCAGGGCACTTTTAGATTATTAAGGGTTAACAACTTACAACATACATTTTGTTTGTTACTGGTTAATGTATGCAACCTATTTATAAACAAATAAAAAAGATCAGCTGATAATATGTTATAAACCTCATGACCCTGTAACCCTAAAACATATTTATAATAGCATTAATACCCCATAGCGGTCATTACTGTAGATCATTGCCCGGTAAAGCGCACTCGACTTCATATTAAGAGACTTACCTGTCTGGTCTTGCCAGAAAGGAATCCTTATTAAACTAACTAGGCACACAAAATGAACAACATTTGTTAACATATTGCTAAACAAGCTTCTGCCACAATAGAAATATTTGATTATGGCCTACCTGTAATTAGCCCCACTATAAGTGTAGTCAGCAGACGTATTCATGACTGGTAGAGATCTGGTATAAGATCCAGAGTATAGCAGCATATGACATTCAGTTTGATAGGTTGCACTGCACACACATCATTATAAAAACACCCCGTACTTTTTAATGAATAGCTTTATGGTATATTGGTTATGTTTGTTTTTTAAAGGTCCCGTTCAAAGAAAGGGTGTGCCTGTTTGTTCTACACAATGAACAAGAGAACTGCGTTGATTTCCCACCAATCTTCACCAATCTTTTGTCATGCGCGCCTAGCTCCTATAGGTATTTCTGGGTTGCATTTGGCAGTGACCCGATAAACTCTTTAAACACATTTTTTAATATTTACATTACTTGATTTCTGAGGACCCTCCATGGGATTTTTGAAAACTTTTACAAAGCACTGTGGAAGTTCCAGAAAATGTGTAATGCTTAAATGTGTATAGCAGTGCTCTCTTCTATCTGTGGAAACTTGTACACACCCTCATAGAAGGAATATCTTTACAACCTAATCTTTCACTTTGGAAAAGATTTGATGGTTTAGTTCTGTAGTCATTTCCACAGATCATCCTGTCATTTTTCTCTGGTTCGCTTTATAAGTTTATTGGTGAATTGTGCTCAATTAAGTTTGTTGAAGAATGGACTAAAATCAAGGCAGTTATGTTGTTCAGTCTGCAGAGTGTGACAGATGGACAGACAGACACGGTGAGCGCTTAGGGCTCTCCGGTTTTTTGAAAGACGACCCTAAAAAAGAAAACACTAAATACAAAAATATAGCTACCTTAAAATGATTCATGTGATTTACTGTTTTCATCAGTGAGTGATTACTGATAAGTGATAATTAACTATTCACATTTTCTGATAGAAAAAGCATATGTTTGCATTGTAAAGCCCAGAGTAATATTGTATAGCATGTTAAAATAAAATAAAATGGTAAAGCACGGCAAGTGTTTGTAAATGGAAAAACGGCAAAAACAGCATGTACATTTACCATGATAAACTTTCACAAGGGACACTATACTAATCTGTGGTTTACAGTGCTTGTATGGTGCTTTGTAACACTAGCTATACTCTAGCATGTAGTACTATGGTATTTTCAACAGTCTTACGCTTGTATTTACAGCATTTCATGGTAGGCATTGCCACCTGCTGGTGTATTGGTGATATTGCAGTGGGCATACTGAACCTGAGGAATCTGCAGGAGATACACACTTATTGTTGCATGTCTGTCTCTCTGCTGCAGATATCTGTGAGTCAAAATACAGCTGATAAGAAATACCATGAAAAGTGCAGTTATGAGGCCCTGTTCGCATTTTAATTGTAGGAACTATATACTTTGGACTCCTTGACTCTCGCTGTCAGCAATTTCTTTTTATATTAGTGTAGGTTACAATTACATTTCTACAGCTGCAGTCAGCATGCATTTCAATATACAGCGATTATAGGTCAATGAGCATAATCAGGGTATAGAAGTGTACTGTATATCTATCTGTCCAAACACATTTCACAGGTACAGAAATAGCCACGGAAGCAAAAAAGTTCCAGCCATGTAAAGATTATATGTGCTAAAGAGGTAAAATTGTATTAAAAAAAAAAAAAAGAAAAAGAGGTCAGCACTGTAAAGGATTTAATATAAAAAACAAAAAGGCAAAGTTAAACAGGACACAACTGGGGCAAAGGTGCCGATATACACAGCTGTAACAATTACTATATTCACACAATTATTGTTTTAAGATTCAGCTTCTATTAGGGAGCGCCCCTAAATCCCTTGTTGGAAAGATATAGAGTATTAATGCTTGTGACAGAGCAACCTTCTGCCGTGTGGGTGCGTGAATTCTCTTCTGTATCTATGGTTCTCACAACTATGGTTCACACACACACGCACACACACACACTCACACACACACACAGGTTATGTTTTCCTATACTTGTGGGGACTTCTCGTTGACTCTCACTATATTTTTATTTACTATTTCTAACTCCAGTCAGACAAAACACCACACAGGGTGAAAGCTGACAACAAACTAAATATTTTGACACTTTTAGTTTTTTTTTTTTTTTTTTTTAAACGCATATTTAGTTCTTAAAAAGGTGTTTTACAAAATGGGGACAACCCTACAATGTAGTTTTTTCAGGAGTTACTATCTTTGTGGGACATTTTCTCAAAGATACAGACCACATGTTATTGATGTGGGTTTTTTTTTTTTTTATAGTTGGTACATAGCTGTATTCTATGATTCTCTCAATAATGTTATATTACATGTGGTGGTGCCACATTGTTTTTAACCTCTCGATAAACAATATCAATGATACGATCTTTTTGATTTTTCAAACCAATTGATCCAATGTGACTTACTGTGTTCCTTTTGTGCACTCCCATTTTTAGGTTAATATAGGTTCAGAGTTTTTTTGAAGACTGTCGCATAACAGGTTCATTTTGACCTTCCCAGTCTCATTGTCCAGAAGTCAGGACGTTAAACCAACTGGATGTATTGTCTTGATTTCGGTTCTCATCCTAAGGGGGGAAGACCTTGGTATCACCTTTCCCCATGATGGATGGCCTGTCAGCTGGCAAACTTCTCACCTTATCGGCAGGCTTCGAAAATCCACCAGGCTGGGAGTCCCAGACGTGTAGTTCTGACTCCCTGGGGTTGACTGTTCTTACACTTTACAGATACTGGGATAGTTTTTCCGATGGGAAGTGTCGGATGTAACACATTCCTGGCACCGCTCGGCATTAAACATTCTCAGCTTCCTGTGTTGGAGCAGAGCAGAGCAATGTAGAGCTGTCACAGCAACATGATGAAGCTAGACCCCAGATCAATAGGGGAGAAATCGGAGATCTGCTGCCGAATGGGGCTGTTATTTTCACTCAGGCACCCTCTCATATATAATGTCTTGCATGTCAGATGATAACAGCGCTTCACTTGTGTTAACTGTTCAGGCTTATTGATCTACCTATGCATCTCTGTTTATTTTGTACCTACCACCCTTCCTGCCTGCCTGCCTGCTTTATTTATCTGTTTGTACTTTATATGGCTGGTTTTACAGACCCTCATTAACCCTAATATTGGATTACCTTACCCAAAGTAGAATGAAGTAGTGCTAATCAGGGTCTGTGAAACCACCCAATCGTGTTTACCATATTAAGCAAGCACAATCATTTCAGTTTGCCATGCTTTGTCCGTGATGATACTATACATTTACTGTGCTTACAATAGTTAGCCATAGTTTTGGCATACTTATTGACCATTAAACAGGTATAAGCTGAAAATAGGTGTCTATATTCCAAGAGTGTTTTCTTTTTTCTTTTCATTGTGTTACTGGTCCAGTTCATTGTGGTATTTGAATGCTCACTGAATCATCCAAAGTAATGAAACCTGGGCTGGTTTGTGGTTCTGGGGATGGGGAATTTACACCAAGGATCCCTACAACAGATGTCTGTGAGCTTCTAGCACCTGGAGAAGGAGGGCCTGCAGGTGTCCTCTTGAGCTGACCTGGTGGCTGGACAGTAGGGGCCACTGTAGAGCAATGAAGAGAATGTCACTGACTCACAGCAGCACCAGTCAATGCACCTCTCCCTGTAAACTCCTGAGCAAAGACCAGCAACTTTGAAAAGCCAGGAACCTGCACTCCCCTCTAACTGTGCACACTACACATTTGTGCCTTTACTAACTTTGTCACTCAGGCCCAGACTTATAAAAGGATTGTGCATGTTTTATGACTGTAAAACACGTGTTGAAGTTTGAAAAGTCTATACGCCTGAAATTACTCTATACGAAATAAGAAGTTGAACTAATATGCGAAGCACAGTAACTGGATGTGGCATCATTACGTATAAGCAACCTACTACAAACTCTGAAGTGGTACATTTGTTTATTAAGAAGCCACGAGCCATATTTTATTCATCTGGCCTGGTGATGTATTTCCAGCTTGTAACAAATCTTCATATGTTACAAGTACTACTTGTACCAAAATCTCCAATTCCATATTGGTAAATTTCAGTTTTCGCTTCCGGGAGTCCTCATCACCATGGCTAGTCAGGCTGAGGTCTTTGTGTGCCATTCGTTTTCTTGGTGTGTAATTCTCCACCGCTAATTGAGGTGAGGGGTATTTAATTTGGTTGATTGTGGAATCGCTTTCTTTACCTAATTGTCTTATAAAATAGTGTGGCCGTACTGAACACGCACATTACATAGCTTTTTGCAGTCAGGTTTTCCCCTTTATAAACTTGGGCCTAAGTGTTTTATCTACTAACAATTGCTTGCTAAATATCAGTCGGATGTCACAATTACTAGAAAATATGTAACCTTGACTTTAGCCATTTTTAATTGGTTGTGAAAATCAATGAAAAAATATGGAATTAGAGATTGTAGATACAGTTTTTGTTAAATGTTGAAGTTACGTTTTTGGTACTGACAATAAGAAAAGATGACATCTCTATGAGGGATCAGGCTCACAGGCATGCAAAGGGCAGGGGTGAATTCAAGAGAGCTCAGCATTATTTCTGATACTTTTTTTGTTCTACAATTTAGTATGGATTCCTAATTTGAAAGATTAAGATAGTTAATTTGCCACACTTACTCTCCGAGTCATTTCCTGAATTAGGCAGTTTACCGATCTGACTACCCTTCCCACCCTGGTTTGTATACGATCTCTGTTAACTACAGCTACTGGTGCAACAACTGAAGAGCATCTTGGAACCCTAGCTGGGAGCTCAGAAGGATCTGGCAATGGGGGGCTGGCCAGTGCTGTAGGTGACGAGGAGCTGGCTGGACTCCTCTCAGAGTTGCTTGTCTGGTCAAAATGACAAGCGGTCTTGCTAGTGGAGTCTTCATTCACCCAAAGGGAATCTGGATTGTCAATGTCATCTGCTGTATCCATGTTGTTCAACACCCAGAAATGGGTGCCATCCCTTCGGTCTTCCCCCTCAATGGAATGGATGGAATCCCTACTCATTGACTGACCTGAAAGATCCATGTCTTCCTCCTCACAGGTCATTGTTTCTTCCTCGGGCATCCTCAAAGGCAGGAAGTTAACCTGGAGTAACAAGTTTCTGTGCACTACTTTAACTCTTCCAAGGCTATCTTGTGTCTTATAAGTATGCGTCTGTAGGTTCACGGCCTCTACAGTGAATACCTCCGATTCCTAGTTATCAGCCAATTTGTGACGACCCCTCTCCCCTTTATTTGCAAGAATCACATGGTCTCCCACTGCAAAACCCGTCCCACGGATCTTCTTATTATATCCTCGTGCCTGTCGTTTCTGCTGTTTAATGGAATGCTGCTGAGCAATGCTCATGGCCTTCTCCAACCCTGCAACCAGAGTCTTCACATACTCATTGTAATTAACTAGTCGGGTCATTCAGAACATTTTGGAACATTACATCTACAGGCAACCTTGGCACTGTATCGAACATAAGGTAAAATGGTGCATAACCTGTGGTTTCATGAATTGTAACATTATGAGCAAAGGTCAAGGACTAAAACTGTTGTGGTCACTGTTCTTTTGCCCTAAGGGGTAGACTCCTGAGCATGTTGCCGAGAGTTCTGTTGAATCTTGCAGTATCCCCATTTCCTATGGGATGGTAAGCTGTGGTACGAGACTTCTCTTCCTCACAACAAATGTCACTACTCTGGATATTACAGCATCACTCATTTGATATTCCATCAGTTCTTGCGTTGAAAATTCTGGAAAGGTCTCTTGACCTAGAGACAACAACTGCTGTACATGACACCTCAAACTAATTGCTCTTGATTCAGCAGCACATTCCCACTCACGATGAACTTCACAAATGGCTTTGACCACACCTTTACTAAAGGAATGTGCTGGAAGGTTTAGCTGAGAATTATCACGCAACAGTTTATACTCCATGTGGTTACTTCTTGGGTAAGACTAGTCTATCGAAAAGTGTCCTGGATGGCCTCATTCCCAACCTCCTCAGCCTCTGCTAACAGCATTTGGTAAGGTTCCTGCAGTAGTCTCAACGAGACTGTCTTTGCAAATGGATCTCGACTTAATGTGTCAGCCACAATGTTCATCCAGCTAGGAATGTGTTTCAACTCAAAGTTATAGGGTGACAACTTCACAACCAACCTCTACTCACATGCATCTAGTTTAGGGTTGGTCATGATATAGGTCAAAGGATTGTTATCTGTCCAAACAGTAAACTCGTGACCCTTCAACTAATGGCTAAATTTCTCACATACGCTCCATTTTAAAGCCAGAAATTTTAATTTATGAGCAGGGTACCTTCTCTAAGCCGCACTTAGTGTCTTACTTTCAAAAGCTATTGGCCTTGCCTGATCTTTCCCAATGGGGACCTGAGATAATACTGCTCCCAGTCCATCCAGGGAAGCGTCCACGGACAAGATAAACGGTCTTCCAAAGTTAGGGTGCGCAAGCACAACACAATTCAACAGTGTATCTTTGAGTTTTTCGAATGCTGTGTCACACGCATTAGTCCAGTGCAGTGCTGTTAGTTTACGGAACAACCGGGCCCCCCTTTATCCCTGGCAGCTTTACCTCATCTCTTCTATCCAGCTGTCAGCCCAAACAGTGGCTTAGCAATTGCACAGCAGTCAGGGATGAATTGTTGATAGTAAAATACCATCCCCAAGAAGGATTTCACTCTACGCACAGATGGAGTACAACCGTCTTTCTCCATTAAGTCATGCTGTTTCATGCAGGCTATAGCCTCAACTTTTCCTTGGTCAACTGCGACACAGAGGAACTTCACTGCTCATCTTAAGAAGTGGCATTTTTTTTGAGCTTCAAATTGTTTGCCCGGAGGCGACTGAACACCACCTCAAGCCGCTGAAGTGCTAGCTCTGCAGTTGGTGCGAATACTAGAACATCATCCAAGTAGCAGAGAAGATTAGTGAAATTTAAATCACCAAAAATACTTAACATCATTCTCATAAATGACACTGGACTATTACAAAGGCCCTGAGGCATTCTATTATATTCGTACAAGTCCAATGGTATGGTAAAAGCTGTATACTTTTTGTCTTTCTCCTCTACAGATATGTTATAGAACCCTGAAGTCAAGTCCATTGTACTGAAGAACATGTTACCGCCAAATTCACCTCTGGGTTCCGGATTGGGTCCAAAGATGGGTTGCTGCGCAAGGTTATTTTAACCAGATCAATGGCTTTACCCATTAGTCTTGTCATTATTGCCTCAGACTGTCCCTGGCTGAGGCACTCCTTTTATATTTAGGTAGATTTTCATTGATTCCTCCCATTCATGAACTGAACACTTATCTGACCCTTTACCTTGACAAACTGGAGGTTCCTTAATGTTGGACTGCATAACTAATTTGACTCCAGTCAAATCTAAACACTCTGTAGGTTGGTCTCTTTTATTCTGATAACCCTCAGGAGAGATCAGTGGCCTTGGACCCCCTCCTTGTTTCATGCCCTTGTATCATCAAGCTCTGTGGCAGTCTCTCCCTCTAACAAGGCAGTTTCATCTCCATAGGTTGCCATTTCAACTCTATTGTACTTGAATTATCACTTTGCAGGATGTTATCAAAAGAGAATTATTCAAAAATAAACAAATTAAAAGAATACACAGAATACAAAATACAAACAAATTAAGTATAAAAATAAACTATACACGTCTTTTCAGTGAAATACAAATTATCTTTTTTCTTCCTGCGTTTCCAGTTTTGTCCACACGGTGGAGTATCTGACCATGTAGCAACCACCCGGGGGATGAGCTGGCGTCAATGCAAGAGATCCGGGTCACAGCACCACTGTAGCCAGGCAATCAACTCTCGCTGGCCCTGCTACGCATTAGTCTTGTCCTCACTTTGCTTTGTGTATGTAGGAGTGCAAAAAAACAAATAGCTTTGAGTGGAGAGCTTCAGTGTTTATTTGGACTGCATTACAGAAAAGAAAAAGAAAACATTTCAGGTTTCACGTCGCTCCACTCCGATCTATCTCCTCACTTCAGTAGCTTACAATTCACTAAGCAATACATATTCTGATGTATTTTAAAAGCTTAGAAAATAAAATAAACCCTTCAAAGCTCCAACTTTAATCAAACAGTATAACACAGAATGTTGCATTACGCATCACATTTCAATAACCATGCACCTCGTTATCTTTACGAAATACAAACATTAATATACCATTGTGAAATATAGTGGGACAACATACCTGTATCACAGAAAAGAAAAAGAAAACATTTCAGGTTTCACGTCGCTCCACTCCAGTCTATCTCCTATGAATTAAGAAATCAAAAATAAGACTGAAGGAACCTACCACATGGAAGACAATAGGCCTTTGGTTATTTGTTATAGTACTGCTCTCTCTCTGCTCTGTGGAGCACTTACTAGCGACTGCAGGTCCACTTTGCATTGTACTGTATGCTATTGTTTGCTCTTGAATTGTTTTAGTCTGTATGGTAGACGGTTTATAAAGTACTACCCCCCTTGGTATACTAATACTATAATCTATATTTATGCTATCGTCTTTTGCATTTTAAACTAGTATATTTAGATATTATGATGCTGTGGAGGTATTGTGGATATTGTGCAATATATTTATAACGGATACTAAACTTCAAAGAGACGTTCCCTAGATGTTTCTAAATTACTGTTTTTTTCTTAAAATCTATTTAAAAATAAATGTTACCTGTAAAACTGATATTCTATATTAGCTACATGTTTGGAATTTATCTTTTTGATGTGACTATTACTTTGAGATTTGTGTGTAGAGTGTTGATTTTGAATTCACCTTGTTTGTGTAATGTTGTTCTATTTGATTTCACTTTGATTTGTGTAATGTTGTATTGAGCTTCACTTTTTATTTGTTTTGTTGTGGATTTATTTTTTTAGTTGTTAATCGAAGATTTCTCCACTCCTCTACAAAGTTATAAATGTTGTATTGAATACTACTAATACAATATTGTCTTGACACCTAGATTGACTTAAGACTGAATATTTGTAAATCTATTAAGAACTGTTAATTGATTAAATCTTGAGTGGTTGGTAGCATTTCTGTGTCTGCAATTAGTAAATTTATTCTACACTAGTAACCCATGTTCTTGATTTATTGTGAAATTTTGCACAATAATATTTTACAGTTGCTATTCTAAATAAAACTATTTTTGAAACTTTCATTGTGTCTCTGCCTCTTGTATGGTGCACAATACTGTTGCTTACCCAATCAAAGAACCTCAGTATTTTGAATTCTAAAGTGAACTTTAAGGTTTACAAGAGGACCTTGCCCTCTTTAAACACAATGTGGCGTAGTCGGTTTTTGGTCATGGGACCGTTTGAACAATTTTACCCCTTTACACCGTGTAAGTATCCGCTACACGACTTTTGTTGGAACAAAACCTTACTCTAGAGAAAACTATTTAATTAGCATGCCAGATTGAGTCTGCCTTAGACCATGCACAGTCTATCGTACCAGGTTGTCCTCAGTCAATGCAAGCTGTAAAGGCAAAACCTTACAAACTTAAACATCGGGACAAGCAGTTTCATCATGAACCAATTACAAGCACCGACTGCTTTAAAGTAAACTCAGCAATCTCGCACTTGTTTCCGCTCTGGCTCTGCAAACCACCTTGCAAATGTTCCTGGGTGCCATGCTCTCAAAGTTAAATGTAAGAACTGTGGTAAAAAGGGACATTTCGCTCAAGTGTGCTGTTCTGTCCAGAAACTCCCAGTGCATGAAATGGAAGTTCCAAAGCTTACAGTCCTGTGCTTACATGACACCACACAGAGGAAAAATAAAATAGTGTGCGCTGTTACTATTCAAGCATCAGATGCAATTGTGTACCCTATTAACCTTGTTGTTGACACTGGCGCTTCTGTATCATTCCTGCCTGAAAGCCTTTACCTGCATTACTTCAGTGACTCTCCTCTGACACCACCTACAGTGAAAGTTGTTACCTATACAAAAACTAACTTACCTGTGCTTGGTTGTCTTTCTGCCCAAGTACTGGACGATGACGTAACCGTTCCAACAACTTTCTATATCGTCAAGCTAGGTACTCCCTTATTAGGCATGCACTTGGTAACTGCTTTACACTTGCAAATTTCAGGGAATACAGTTCAGTCTTCCAAATCTTCTTTGCCTGCACCAGTGTTACAGTTGTCTCCTGCCAGCAAATCTAAGACAGTGGAATGGGTGAAGGGTTTCGTGCACTGTGTTAAGATTTGTGCTACTGTAACTCCTGTGCAACAAAAGTTACTCCGCCTGCCGCTATCTGTCAAAAGCGTAGTGTTGGCTGAAATAAAACGATTGATGCAACTGACTGGATTTCACCTATTGTGGTTACTCAAAAGAAATCTGGGGACTTTTGGTTGTGTGTGGACTTACGTGAACCTAACAAGGCAATTATCATTGATAGCTACCTGCTCCCACACATTCATTTAGTGAGTGCCACCACAGTGACTTAACTCTGTTTATTACACATGGAGGAATGTTCAGGTACTGCCGATGTGTTCTACGGGTTAGCATCAGAAAATGATGTCGTCAATCCTGCAAGGACTTCCTGGAGTGCAAAAGTACTTAGATGATATCATAATATATGGGGCATAGATTACTACCGCAACCTTCAGGCTGTTTTACAGTGACTGAAAGAGACAGGATTACAACTCAATGCTGAGAAATGTACTTTTCATGAGGGCAGTCTCCACTTTCTCAGTCATGTGATCACTGCAAAGAGACTACCACCTGACACTGAACATGTCGCTGCTATCCTTGATGCACCTGCCCCAACTGATGCATCTACACTGCCTTTTTTTCTGGAACTTACCTCGTGGTACTCAAAATTCTTGCCAAATTATGCCACTGTGGTCGAAGCAATGCATGCATCTCTCAGAAAGGCGATGCACACTGCAGCTTTGAGCAAATTAAACACCAGATTGTGCGTAGCTCCACACTTACTATTTTCGACCCTGCTTTGCCAACATTAGTTTCTACCAATGCATCCGACTACAGCTTGGGTGCATCTTAACTCAGATACATACAGATGGAACTGAAGGTACAGTAGCATTTGCTTCACCCACTCTGTCTGCTGCTGAACGCAAATAATCAACAGTTGAGAAGGATACACTTGCTTGTGTTTGGATAGTAGAAAAATTGAGAACGTACTTGTGGGGCAGCCACTTTACTCTTCACACAGACCATCAAGGACTTGCTACACTGCTCACTAACAAAGGCAAAGGACGCGCAGGAATGCACATTGCCAGAAGGTCTGAACGGTTGCTCTGCTTCAACTATGATGTCCTGTACCATCCAGGTTGTCAGAATTCAATTGCTGACTGCCTCTCTAGACTACCTTTGCCCACTGCTCCTGATTCGGAACCAGCCATGGAACCTGAGTTCATTGCCTTACTCTCCACTGTACATAGCTTGCTCTCAGTCTCTGATTTTGTTTTGGCTTGTGCAGGTTGCCCTGAACTGAGTACTTTATGTAACCACATTGCACACGGATGGTCAAAATCACTTAAGACTGTTACACTGGAATTGTCACCGTACTTTCTAATCCGACACGGACTGGCTGTAAAAGACCAGTACATTTTCAGAAGATCGAATCGCCTCATTGTACCAAAAGCGCTAACATCGACCCTCGTTTCTTTGGCTCACAAAAGTCAGCAGAGGGTTGTGTGTACTAAACAGCAACTACATGATCTCTACTGGTGGCCAGAGATGTCCTAGTCCAAGCTACAATTGCGTCCTGTCAACCCTAAAAGCTGAATGACAAGACCACTAAAACACACGTTGCGCCTTTGCAACCAGTATAATTACCTGAGGGACCATGGCAAAAGCTTGCAATTGACATTGAAGTTCTTTTGAATCTGGCTCTTGGATCTGTCGTTATGCCATTACACTACTTGACTATTATAGCAAGTGGCCTGAAGTTGCCTTCACATCGTTTGTTACTACAGATATCATTAGTTCCTTTCTGACTTCTGTTTTCAGCCACAAAGGGAACCCGTACCAACTGATCAATGACAATGGACGGCAGTTTATGGCAACTGCCTTTGCTTTTCTTAAGGAGTGGGACATTAAACGTTATAAGGTCTTCTGTAAACATTATAAGGTCTTCTGTATATTATCCACGGGCAAATGGGGCAATTGAACGTTTTAATCGTGTCCTGACGGAGTGCATAGACTGCAGACCATGAGAGGAAGCAGTGGAAAACATTTGTGCTTGAATTTCTCCACAACTACAAGGCCACGCCACATGCAACTACAGGCATATTGCCTTTTAAATTTCTACATGGGCGTAAAATGTGCACTAAGCTCAATGTACTGCCGATTACTACTTTTGGGTCACCTACTGATCAACAGGTTCTTCAGAAGGTGAGCAAAATGTAAGAGAAAATGAAAACTTACACTGACAAGAAAAAGAGGAACTAAACTTCCTGTCTTTAAGGAGAGTGATTGTGTGCACATCAAGAATCCTCTTCACGTAAAAAGGGGACTCCTAAATTCAGTAAGCCAGCTAAGGCAATAAAGAAGAAGGGACCAAGTACTTAGATGCTTAGCGACGGAAAGACGTGGAACATGTATCACCTTACCCTGTACCCAGAAATGTCACTTATACCAACTTTAAGCACAGTTCAAGTACCGAGGACTATGTTCACTAGTTAAGTGTGAAAATTGACAGAAACAGAAAAGAGAAAAACATTAATACAGTATGTAAACGACTTTAAAAATATATATATATATTTGTAAGTTGAATAATTTTCCTTATAGTATAGTGAAAAACATGGCTTACTTGTTACTTATTAGTTTGCGTTACGCTATATTATTAGTTAGTGTTTCATGCAGTGACTGTTACTGTTTAAATACAATGTTGATTCTACAAACAGAGGAAATGTTGTGTCTACAAACTTAAATAATAATATTCAGATTTGTCCACTTGAGGGCGCTAGTAGTGAATGACATACGGGAACATTACAAATGCTGTGTTGAAGAAATGTATACTAAGATAGCGGAAGAATAAACATAATTTGCTTTTCTTACTCCTGTCGCGTGCTTAATTAATTACTTGCTCGGTCACTATGCAAACCAATTACAGAACCACTGCACAAAAAGAAGTTACCACTGTTTCCCGAAAAATAGCTCCTCCAAAACAGGAAACGCAGGTAGCAGCTCTGAAAGATGACTGTGCTTTATTCTCACGGCTGTACATTGCATGCCAGTCCCAGGATGGTAATCTGGAGCACAAAAGCAGACCTCCTTGTGTCAGGAGAGGCTCTTTCCCATGCTCCAAAAGGAACCCCACAAGTGAATGCAGGTGTATTGGATGGTGCTGTAGTAGTTCAAATGCTGTTACCAGGCAGATCGAAGACATTCCAGGATTACATAGATATTCTATTCATGCTATACATCATAAGACAGCTCCAGTTAGTGGACAGGTTGGACTTTGTTTGGGATGTGTATAAACCAGGGAGTCTGAAGGCAGCTACAGTATGCAAGAAAACAGGTACAGGCATGAGAAGAAGGGTGGTTCCCTCTTCACATGTGCCAGGAAACTGGCAAAGCTTTCTGCGTGTCAATGAAAACAAAACAGAACTGTTCCATCTTCTAGTAGAACAAGTTGTCTTGACTCATGGAAAGAAGTGTACAGTATTCTTGGTGAATAGTACTGAGTTTCCCGTTAGGGAGGGCAAAAGTACCATAGAGCCATGTATGCACAAAGAAGTAGACATGCACGTAGCGTAATGTTGCATGTGTCAGATACAACACACCGTGGACCTCAACAGATCAAGGTCAGGACAGCAGACACAGATGTGATTGCAATCATAGTGACACACATACAACACATTCCAGCTGCTGAACTATGGATATTCTTTGGTATAGGCAAACACTTCAGGTATATTGTTGCACATGGCATTGCAGCAGCATTAGATTCATGGAAAGCATGGAAATGCATTTACCCGGTGTGACACAGTATCGTTACTTGCTGGAAAGGCAAGAAGACAGCATGGGACACATGGAATGCTTTTCCCAATGTGACAGATGCTTTTCTGACATTAGCTGTAGTGCAACCACAGACTCCAGACAATGTTGTGGTTCTCATAGAGAAATGTGATGTATTTATGTATGACAGAACCAGTGGACTGAGTAAGGTCAATGAGGCTAGATAGCAGCTTTTTTCAAGAATGTCATTTGCCTTGGACAACATCCCACCAACACAGGCAGCTCTGAAACAGCACACCATGCATGCAGCCTACCAGGCAGGGCACATATGGGGACAGGCACCAGAAAGGGATCCCAAGATACCCAGTCCTGCAGATTGGGGTTGGCAGAAGAGTGACGGTTCTGGATGGAAACCAATGTGGACAACCCTCCGTCACGCTCATGACGCATGCTATGAGCTGAGACACTGTAGCTGTAAGAAGGCATGCAGAGGCCAATGCAAATGCTAAGACCAGCCTCAAATGTACTGCTCTCTGTAACTGCTACCTTGATTAGTTAAATGGAGATGCCTTGCTTGACAGTACGATTGTGCTCATTTTGTTCTGCCAGGTTAATGTTGAATATAATAACAGAAAATATGGTAATAGGTGAATATTTTGTTGTGTACTGGAAACATTTATGTCTTTTGTAACAGAGTTCTAAATGTATTATATTTTTGTTATAAACTGTTTTAACAACAATGTATGTGTGAGGCGTGTGAGTACAAATGGATTTTCCAGACAGTGATTTACGTGTAATAATTAAAATTTTATTTAATATTACACGAGAAAAAAAAGAAAAATAATAAAAAAGGATGTGAGGGAGGGAGTGCGGGAGTAATCAAAAACAAAGGAACGGAAGCCTCTCAGTCCTCTTCGCGTTCTGCTTTAATCCAGAAATAAAACAAAAGGAATAAAAACAGAAAAGAACCAGTTAGTAAGGCTCCCGTTCGTGACACAGTCCAAAACAACCAAGTACTCCTCCAGCCTTTTTTTCCCCGCCTCTATTCCTTAGGACGAACCCCGAACACAGTAGCGCGTTCCCTTTAGTATGCAAACCCCGCCCCGGTAGTCAGTGGATCACCAATCCCAAACTGACAGGTATCCTTAATTTCACTTGACTCCAGTGGCTGGAATTTACATACTCGTACTTCCGCCCCTCACCAAGGTGCCGCCCCTTAAAAAGATGACTTTTGTCATGGTCACAAGACCTTGGTAAGGGAAATCCCGAGTTGGTTTGATGCCTTCTACTGTTGGGAGGCTGAATTGCAGACCGAAACCCCTTTGACTCATCACAGTATGATTAATTGGGTAAATAGTTTTAGTGCTGTTGAAGTTTTCAGCTATGTACTACACACAAAAATAAAAGTTTAACATTTTTCCACTTAGGAAGACCTGAGAGGGTGGTTCCATATCAGAAAATGTTTAGAGCATATTAATGATTATTAATACCAAGTTTTATGATTCTAACCCAAAGTGCAAGGTTTTGGCAATATCTCTGGTTAACCACACCACTACAAATGATCAGATCCTTATAAATGAGATCTCAAATCCGTTGTTTATATGTGTACCATTATGCCAGGGCAATTTATATAATAAATGACTTATTGATTACACCGTGTAACATTTTTGTTTTGTGTTTTTTTTTGTTCCTGGGTAGTAAGTGTTATTTCCTAATTGCTTATACCTCAAAAGTATAGAAAATGGCTATTATTCCCCACAAACTTTGCTTTTGTGACCAGGGCAGTGATATTTCAAAATATCACTATTTCCAATGGGAAAACGGGCAAATGTGTGTCTTTTCGTTCACATAAAGTCAGAAAAAAACAACATATGAATCCAAATGAACATGTATTTATACTAAAGTAATACAAAAATGCCTACAAACGATTTAGAACTGAGTAGTTTTTCGAGATTTACGATTATACTGTATTTACTGTATTTACACAAAAGCAAAGTTTGTGGGGAATAATAGCCATTTTCTATACTTTTGAAGCATAAGCAATTAGGAAATAACACTTACTACCCAGGAACAAAAACTGTGTTACACAGTGTTATCAGTTAGGCCTGGCCACATGCTATAAAAAGGAGCCGGAAAGACATTGTTTAACCAATTTTTTTAATGTCCACAGAACCTTTAGAGGTAGATTTAGTTCAGGGGATTCTTATCCCACACCAGTAAAGAGAAGGGTGAGTCAAGGTTGAAGGATCCTAGAGCAGGACCTTTCTTACAGTGGAAGTGGCTCAACCACTTCTGTTCACCTTCTGTTTTCTTAGCTGTGTTTTGGTATACCATGTCTGTTACCAGAGAAGCCTAACGCTATGTCTACCATTGGTATCTGTGTGGCATTGTCAACTGCAATCCCCGTGACTCTCTCTTTCTCACTCCCACCACCGCTTTTGAACATATTAACCATTTTGGCATCTTACACTGGTTCCCTGTGCAGTGTAGAATTAATTAGAAGATTTTGCTGTTAATTTACAAGGCCCTGAATGGATAAGCGCCTAGTTATTTGCAGGAGTTACTGACCCTGTATCTTCCAAACCTCACTCTGAGATCACAGGATGCAGGACTGCTGGTTATTCCTATTGGGTCAACAAAAGCAACATGGGAGGTAGGGCTTTTTATTGTAGAGCTCCTAAATTATGGAATGCTGTGCCTTCGTTTGTCAGGGAAGCTGGGACCGTTACAGTTTTCAAGTCAAGACTAAAAACATACTTTATAAAATGGCTTTCCTATCTTAGTCGGTTTTAATGTAGCTTTAAAATTACTGCTTTTGTCTTATTATGTGTATACTGTTATTTAAATGGTCTGACTGTGGCAGTTGTATGTGTGACATGCTATACAAATGTATTGTGGTTTATTATTTTTTCTCTGCTATGTACTTTACAGTGCTTTGTGATACTTTTGTATAAAAAGTGTTTTATAAATGCAATAAATAAATACATTTTACAACCAGAGTGTAAATAGGAAAATGCATTTAAGTATCAGGAGAGCGCTTATACGACAGAAAAACACATGCAGGGCTATTAAAAAAAGAGTTGAAGAGACAAAAAATAAATCTATTGGAAATCCATTTACTGTCCACTCCTGTTACAATATATAAGGTTCTGGTGTATAGTGATGTAGATTTGTAATCATATTAGTCTCCTATTAGGGGCAGAACCAATACTAATTTGAGTTTAAGAGTTGAAGTGAAAATGGTCAAATAGATCAACTAGTCGCCACTTTATCTTGTAATGAGGTACTTCATAGCATCTTGCACTTTTTGTGAGCATATTGTTTCTAGCACTTAGAAATATATTTTAAAACAGCTTAAAATTGATTAATGCTCTGAAATCTAGTTTATAAGTTAATGGTAAGCAACCTCTGTTGTGCTTCCGTCCATCTGAAAGGGCATGCTTCACAATTACTTCACAATAAGGTCACGTGAGATTAGTGGATGAGCAGTGTCTGAGGTCAACTGTCACTTTTCTATTCCACTAGTCCACTATTTGGTTTTACCCCCTAGCCTCTACACCTTGCATTAACACTGATCTTCATTGTTGGAGGTTTATATACTCAGACACAGGCTTATTGGCTTCTGCAATTTATCAGAAAACAGTCAATTTGCATGATTATACTGTAGAGAAACATATTATTGTAATGAACAAGATGTCACAATATATTGAGACCCCTCAATAGCTAAAAACAGGCAACAGATTTTAATAAGTCTGTTATCCATTAGCGCTGCTGTGGCACACTGTCTCTTTACAGCATGGCGTGGCTGTTGGTCCAGCTCAGGTTTCGGGTCAGTCAGCTCAACTGCCAGGTAAAGTCTAGAATTCTCCTATCTGGGTGTAGATCTGTGTGGAAGTTAATAAGGGTCTGCCTGCACCAGGTAACACAAGCCAGCTCGCAGTGCTCATTTTTTTAATTATCTGGAGAACTGGTTATCAGAATGTCATAAACATTTCATTGCCATTACTTATTCTTTACTACTCTGTAATGCTGTTGAGTAACATCTCGTCATCAATTGTTTCATCACACTGCTGGCTCTATTTATGAATATACAGCCATGGTGGGGGCTGGATGCTACAGACACACTTGTTCATTTATGTTCCTACTAAAAAGGTACTAGACAGTGCTGTTGAACTTCCAGGGAATCTGGGCTGAACTTTGGGTCAGATTTAAACGGATTATAAAACCCATGTCAAATGATCAATGAATCAGTCGTTATTGCGCTCCTTGCTTTGGCGAATGGAAGCTGCCTTCAGTGAAGCAAATCGGGGGAGGCTATCTACATCTCTGCCTGCCTGACACTGAAGCGCTAGAGAAAGGCTGGAGCTGAAATGTCTCATTTAATTAAAGTGATAAGATCGATGAGGAGTTAGAGTCAACACGACGTGACAGCTGTCAGGGCCTGATTAAAAATACATCCCGCTTGTGAGTTAACATTTCCAGTGTCTCCGAGCCGCAGAGCTGCACACAGGGTCGTGCAGTGAAAGCTGACAGGGCAGTGGGGAGGGAGAATGCTTTCCTGCAGTTCAATCAGATCCGTTATGATGAAATCCTCTGTAAAGGGAATATTATGAATGCTGTTCTATGTGCATTTATCTGATTACCATGAAACTATTAACTCTCCTGTTAATGCTTTGCGTCAAATTCAAACACATTTAAACAGCCTTGAATTGATAACATATTTTTCTTTACATAGCTTTTACTCTTTTGTTAGGGTGACCATATGGCTGTTTTCAGTAGGACAGTTTAGGACAGTTCAGGCTTTTCAACTCACAACCCAATGCATTCTGGTATGTTTTACCTGTCAACCCAGTGCATTCTGGTATGATGTACTTGTCCCATTCTTTCCTTTAAGAGAAGCAGGATTACTCTTACCAGAACGTATTGGGTTGTGAGTTGAAAAGCCTGAACTATGCCAAACTGTCCCGCTGAACACAGAGCCATATGGTCAAATTATCTTTTGTTAAATATTGCAAATTAATATAAACTCTCAGTATAATACACTGTGACAGAACAGAGGCTCTGCAGATTAAAATATGAGTTTCTGTGCCTGGCAGCCATCTTGGCTCAAGAGTGAGGGATCAGCCTGCAGTCAAGATGGCCACCCTTTACACAGCCACACTGCTTAAATGAGTTCACTGGTCTAGTGTGCTGTCTTTCTGAGGAGGTGGTTGTCTGATTGATCAGCCCAAGAATGCTAGTCATGCAGTTCCTGGTTGGCTGATCAATCAGCCACCTGGACATCACACTATTTAAAAGTCTGGAGCAGGTTTTACTCCCTATGCACTGAGAAAGTTGTAACTTGGGTACTATTTTTGATTGGCTTTGTTTATTTGAACCTTTTGTTTGCTAAAGAATAAAAGTGAGTGAAAGCGTTGAATCACAGTCTGTTGCATCTGGCTTTGCTATTTCTGCTGCTGGCCAGTCTTGACCGCAATATCATCATAATGCTATATGGCTATTTTATTACACAGAAATCAAAATTGTATTGTACCTTAATACTTGGAGAAGGGGATTAATCTTGAGCATAGTACAACATCTGAAGCATGTTAAAAAAAAAACCAAACAAACAAACAAACAAACAAAAAAATATTTTCATGAAGTACTAATTGTAATTATATGGCACTTTAATTTACACTTACATTACATTTCTTTATAAATGGGACATAAAGTGTTTTAGACATTTCTGTCCAAGAGAGATCATAAGAAGAACATTTCTGTCCAGGATGAATGATACATACTCTCAGGTTCCTGTGCACAGTATATGCAGGACAGAACTGTGAGATCACATTGCACATGACAGACAGAAGGTAGAAGGTAGACATGTGATGTTTGCACAGATATATTCTGCTTTTCACACAGGTAATAGGTAAAAGTTGCATTTTGCATATTTTTGGTAAATCCCAGTTGCTGTAGAGGTGCACCAGCTCCTGCTTGGACATTCTGGGTACAGCAATTGCTGCAGGTGCTCTAGGCATTCCTGATCTTCTTTGAATGAAGAGTGTCACTAGTGCTTTGCCCAACATCTACAGGAAAGTTCTGCATTGATACAGCGTGCCAGCATTCCACATTACATTGATATCAGTCTAAAGGACAAAAGCATTATATGCCAACACATCAACTATGTTGTAGAAGCTGAGACAAAGAGAAACTAAGCTAGAAAAAACAAGGTTTAGCTTCACACACACACAAATGGGCAATATGTATAAGACACGCATTTGAGAGTGCATTTGAGATGCATTCAAGATCCTCTTTGAAGACACACCAGCGCACATGTCTAGTGCACTCCAGAGATCAGGTAGCCAATCTGATTTCTGCAAATAACTAGTGGAACCATTATTGTGTCTAATGATAACGACTATAGATGTTATATTAGTTTCCTTACAAAATCTTGTAACAGCAGCAACACTTGAAATTGTTCACAGAGAAGCTCACACTGTTATAGAAGGTGAGATTAATAATTAATTTGTCACCTTTAGTCTCACATTGATACAAAAAGCCCTAGTGGATTTACTTGAAACAAAGTTAATTGAAATTGTCTTTCACTGCTATGAACCTGGCTGAGCTTTTTAACAATAAGAGATGAGATGTTTCTGAAAACCTTCATTTAGAACTTTGAGTGATATTACACTCGCCAAGGCAGCTGCTCTTCTGCAAGGATTATCTTGGAGTTAGTCTGACCTGCCTTGCTATGGCAACAGAGTTATACCTAAACACAGGGAGCAGATGTTTAAAGCCTTTCCACATTCAAAGGATCATATCAAAGACTGGCATGTTGTATAAAGGTGATTTAAAGAGCTCCAGTTGAAACATAAAGACTTGAGGAGAGTCTAATATCTTTACAGCAGTTAGAAACACAAGCTGGGGGGGGGGGGGGGGGGGGGGGTTAACACACAAATATTTTAAAAGTAATATCATCATTAGACCTTAAATGAGTAATGCTTTAGTTTAGGTATTTGTTATAACTGATCATAAACTATAAATATATAATTAATTATGCTTTAAAAATTATTTAATACAATTAGAAATATTAAGACTATTGTTATACCATTTTGAGCTAAACTATGTTATAAAAATGTTATAATATACATTATGAAGTGATTTATAATGTGATTTACATGCTAATAACAATCTTCTGTCCTAAGTCTATCTCCATACATGCCAACAGTCCCTATAAGGTCAGGACAGTCCTGGTTTCCTAGCAAATGTCCCATGTCCCGATGCAGATGAAGAAAGATATTTACACATAGTGAAAACCACACACTGCTCTTCGTGCGTCTGACACATCTGCTGATCACTAACTTACCAGTATACAAAGGTAAGAACACTTCATTGTGTCTGCTTACTGTCATGCTGGTCGTGTGGTGTTGAGTTGGGGGGGGGATACGTCTATTATATGATAATGAGTGTTTTTTGCTTATGACCCCTCCCATGTGTATGATGCGTACCCCCCCACCCCCCACCCCCCAGTTGCTGTACTGTAAGAACATAAGTGGCAAGAGCTGAGGGGTTGGTAGGGAAGCAGTGGAATCGAGTGGTTAGAGCTAAGAGACTGAGAGGGAGGTAGTGTGGTCTAGTGGTTAGAGCTGAGGGTCTGAGAGGGAGGCAGTGTGGTCTAGTGGTTAGAGCTGAGAGACTGAGAGGGAGGCAGTGTGGTCTAGTGGTTAGAGCTGAGAGACTGAGAGGGAGGCAGTGTGGTCTAGTGGTTAGAGCTGAGGGTCTGAGAGGGAGGCAGTGTGATCTAGTGGTTAGAGCTGAGTGACTGAGAGGGAGGCAGTGTGGTCTAGTGGTTAGAGCTGAGAGACTGAGAGGGAGGCAGTGTGGTCTAGTGGTTAGAGCTGAGGGTCTGAGAGGGAGGCAGTGTGGTCTAGTGGTAAGAGCTGAGTGACTGAGAGGGAGGCAGTGTAGTCTAATGGTTAGAGCTGGGGGACTGAGAGGGAGGCAGTGTTGTCTAGTGGTTAGAGCTGAGGAGATAGAGTATTTTTATTTATACCTTTTATTTGTTTTATTTATTTCAGAGATATGGCGTTTATAGGTAGAGCTGAAAATCATAAATGTGAATATGTTTTTCATATTGCAGAGTTGTGAAGTTGTATGCCAGCAACAAGAGAAAGGGTGGAGCCCTGTATCTACCCAGGGTAGCTGAACAAGTCAACTAACCCAGAGACTCTCTTAGCTGCCTGGTTACCTTGGAGCAGCTGGCTCTGCACAACCCAGCAAGAGTTCAGCGTGTCCATCACCTACATTTAATATGGAATTCAACAACAAAATACATATAATCAAAGCAATGCAGGCTTAAGTTTCAACTCACATATTTAAAACTCCTGCATCATTCACCACAAAACCCTCCACCCCTCTTTTACAATCTGTTTTTGTTTTAGCAGAGAAATGTGTTTATTGTAAATAGGTTGTCAAATACTGCCATCCGCTGGTGTGATTGATAAATTACATTAAATAAAGAATTGGGCCTATGCCCCATTGAAGAGTGCTGAGAGACTGGGAGCATGGCAACATCATTAGAGCTGAGGGACTGGGACCATGGCAACATGGTTAGAGGATAGCAGTGTAGTTTTGTGGTTAGAGCGAAGCAACTGGGATACAGTCTAGTGGTTATAGCTTAGGGAACTGGGAGGCAGTGTGTTCCAGTGGTTATAGCGCAGGGACTGGGAGGCAGTGTGGTCCAGTGGTTATAGCGTAGGGGATTGGGAGGCAGTGTGGTACAGTGGTTATAGCGTAGGGGCTGGGAGGCAGTGTGGTCCAGTGGTTATAGCGTAGGGGCTGGGAGGCAGTGTGGTACAGTGGTTATAGCATAGGGGACTGGGAGGCAGTGTGGTACAGTGGTTATAGCGTAGGGGCTGGGAGGCAGTGTGGTACAGTGGTTATAGCATAGGGGACTGGGAGGCAGTGTGGTACAGTGGTTATAGTGTAGGGGACTGGGAGGCAGTGTGGTATAGTGGTTATAGCGTAGGGGCTGGGAGGCAGTGTGGTATAGTGGTTATAGCATAGGGGCTGGGAGGCAGTGTGGTCCAGTGGTTATAGCGTAGGGGCTGGGAGGCAGTGTGGTACAGTGGTTATAGCGCAGGGGACTGGGAGGCAGTATGGTACAGTGGTTATAGCATAGGGGACTGGGAGGCAGTGTGGTACAGTGGTTATAGCATAGGGGACTGGGAGGCAGTATGGTACAGTGGTTATAGCATAGGGGACTGGGAGGCAGTGTGTTATAGTGGTTATAGTGCAGGGACTCGGAATCAGTGTGGTGCAGTGGTTAGAGTGTAGGGACTAGGAGGCAGTATCCAGTGGAGCTAAGGCACTAAGACAACAGAGGGGGGGTAGTAGAATTTTGAACTTCAGTCTTAATGTAAAAGCATCAATGTACACAGCTTAATTTTTGTACTTTTCACTCAGTTCGTTTAATAAACACACTGAAAAATAAAAGACTTATACAAATCAGCACAAATAAATAGAAAAACAAAACATACTAACACTAAACGAAACAGACACTAACAAAGGGGACGAACGCTAAACAAACAAGTATTGTGCTGATCTAATTCGGCAAGTATGGCAGTTGTAATTGTATTATTATTTTAAAGCTTACTCACGACTTTCTCTCCCGTTCTCTAGCCCTGAACACCCAACCCCAAGTGAGTGAAATGTGCATCTATATATGCTGTTGTGACAGGATTCAATTCCTAATTAATTATTCATTTGAATCCCAGCACGTGAACTACTTTGTGCAATCCCAGTGCTCACATATACCATATAATTTAAATGCATGTGCAATCCCCGTGCCTAAAAAATCCCAAAAGTCTCACTAAAAGTCCCGGGCCAAGAACAAGGACTTCAAAGGGTTCATAGGCAGCAATTTTGCCAGTAGCCAGGCTGTTACAGTGAGGCATGTTTTTCCTACCACTGAACCACTGGTAGTGGAAATGCTGCCGGTGGTAATGCTGTCAGCAGATGTGCTGACAGAGGGGTGGCACACTCCAGCAGCAGAAGGGCTGCTTCCTCCCCTGGAAGCAGAAAGTCTGCCAGGGGCAATGCTGTCAGTAGACCTGCTGAAGAGTCCCAGGCTGACTCCTTCAGCTGGGGCAGTCCTGGAAGCAGCAAAGCTGATAATGGTAAGGCAGTCAGCTGACTTGTTGACTGCACCAAGGCTGGCTCCTCCCATTGCACCACTGGCAGCAGAAATGCTGCCAACAGCGAGATTGTCAGCAGGCGTGCTGGGAGCTCTAAGGCTGGCTCCTCCAACCCCAGAAAATCCCTGGAGGTCAGAAGCAAACTACCTCCAGGGCATAAATGATGTCTGAGGTTTGTCGAACACATCTATTTGATACTGTTAGATTCTGTTTAATTTCTAAAACATTTCAACTTCCTGAAACACTGTGCAACAATTCTGTGATGAAGGAAATAACAATGAAAGACAATTAGCTACACATTGCTGTGGCAAAGTGCCCGCCCCTGTGTGTATTTTGTGTTATGTGTTGTGTTTTAATGTTGGTGTATAGTCATTGGTACACAGATATAAACGGGTCTGTGTAACACAAGTGTTTAAAATGTATATTTGTATTTAGGCACGAGGATTGCACAGCACTTCACGTGCAAGTAAAAAGTAATAATACGTGAGCATGGGGAATTGCACTTTATTAATTCACATGCAGTTGTACTGACACTCCAATTGAATGATTGATTTGCAATCGAGTCTTGGTACAGCTGCATAAAAGCTGCATGTTTTCACCCACTCGGGGTTGTGTGTTCAGAGAGTGGAGAATGGGACTGGAGACAGAGGTAATAGTGATAAATTGTAAGAATAATAGTTAAAATATCTGCTCACCCTGTTTTGTGTAGTGTTAGTCCGTTTTTGTTTGTCTATTTATTTTGGCGAATGTGCTGTGTCCTGTTTTTGTTTGTTACAACCTTTTTTTTTATTTTCTGTTCTATTTATTTATTAAATGCTGAGCGAAAGCATTCGCTCCTCCCCACCAAACTCCACCTCTCTCTCTGTTTATTTTCCTGTTTCTGGTCGGATGTCACCCACTCCGGCCATCTTTGAGACAATTGCACACAGCTGCTTAGTCACACACAAGAAGCTAATGTCTATAGTTGTATATTTAACACTTGGACACCACTACGCCGTGTGTTCGTTTCTAGATGAAGGAAGAGCAGTTTCGAAGCATGTTTGCTGCTTTCAGCACCCTGACAGACTGCAGTCTGAAGTTCACCAAGGGAAAGTTCAGCAAGTTTGGATTTGTGGGGTTCAGATCGGAGGAGGAGGCAGGGACTGCACTGAAACACTTCAATAAGAGCTTCGTGAACACTGCAAGACTAACGGTAGGGGAACTTGAATGAAATAATAAATATAGTAGAACCTCAGAGTTACAAACTGACCGCTCTACCGAACATCCCACTTTCATATGGAGGTATGCAGTCACTCAACCATGCATGCAATGCAGCCAGATAGGCAATCCTATAAGCAGTGTGCTGGTCTTGAAGAAGGCAGAATTACTGCACCAACAAACATATCCATACAAAGGTGAGGCACCTTTCAAAGCAAGTATTTAAAATCTGTGTCTTTGTGATTTCAATGGTAACTCTAAATGTAGCCTTGTTCCATTTGTTGTACTTCTTAAAAATACCAATATTTTAAAAAATCTCATAAGAATATGAGTATTGCATTACTGTGCATTACTATTCACCTGATTAAGGCTGTAGATAACAGGTACACATTTATTAAAACCATTACAAATTAATTTTTAGAGTTATGAAAATTCCTTCCCAAGGTGTTCGAACAGTGGCTCTCAAAAGTATTCACCCCCTTGGACTTTTCCATATTTTATTGTGTTACAACAGGGAATCAAAATGGATTTAAGAGTTTTTGTTTTTGCCACTGATCAACACAAAAAAAGTCCATAATGTCAAAGTGAAAAAAAAAATCTACAAATTGTTCAAATTAATTACAAATACAAAACAGAAAAAATTGATTGCTTAAGTATTCACCCTCTTGAGGCACCTTTGCAATTATAGCAATTATAATTATAGCCATGAGTCTATTTGGATAAGTCTCTACCAACTTTGTACATCTGGACACTACAATTTTTGTCCATTCTTCTTCGCAAAATTGCTCAAGCTCTGTTAAGTTGGATGGAGACCTTTGGTGAACAACAATTTTCAACACATTCTCAATTGAATTGAGGTCCGGGCTTTGACCGGGCTTTTTGACTGGGGACATTGACCTTTTTGTTTTTAAGCCAATCCAGTGTGGCTTTGGCTGTATGTTTGGGGTCATTGTCCTGCTGGAAGATTAATCTTGTCCCAAGTCCCTGGTCTCTTGCAGACTTTAGCAGGTTTTCCTCCAGGTTGTCTCTGTAATTTGCTGCATCCATTTTGCCCCATATCTTCACAAGCTTTCAAGGCCTTGACGCAGATAAGCATCCCCATAGCATGATGCTGCCACCACCATGCTTCACGGTAGGGATGGTGTTCTCAGGATGATGTGCGGTGTTAGGCTTGCACCAAACATAGCGATTAGCATGAGGCCAAAAAGCTCTATTTTGGTCTCATCAGACCATAGAATTTTCTTCCACTTGGTCTCAGAGTCTCCCACATGCCTTCTGGCAAACTAGCCAAGATTTAATGTGTTTTTTTCAACAATGGCTTTTTTTTTGCCACTCCCCCATAAAAGCCAGTTTTGTGAAGCACCCAGGCTATTGTTGCTCAGCCATGGAAGACTGTAACTCTTTTAGAGTTGCCATAGGCCTCTTGGAGGCCTTCCTGACTAGTACCCTTCTCTCCTGGATACTCAGTTTTTGAGGACAGCCTATTCTAGACAGATTCACAGTTGTACCATATTCTCTCCATTTCTTAATAATGGACTTTACTTTGCTCCAGGGGCTATTCAATGCCTTGAAAATGTTCTTATATCCTATTGATGCTTTTGAAGAACCTTATTCCAGATTTGCTTTGAATGTTCCTTCGTCTTCATGATGTAGTTTTTGTTAGGAAATGTACTTACCAACTGTGGGAACTCCCAGAGACAGGTGTATTTAACCTGAAATAATGTGAAACACCTTAATTGCACACAGGTGGACTCCATTCAACTAATTATGTGACTTCTAAAGACAAGTGGTTGCACCAGATCTTATTTAGGTGTGTCATAGCAAAGGGGGTGAATACTTATGTAATCATTCCTTTTTATATTTGTAATTAATTTAGAACAACTTGTAGATTTCATTTTTCACTTTGACATTATGGACTGTTTTTGTGTTGATCAGTGGCAAAAACTCCTAATTAAATACATTTTGATTCCATGTTGTAACACAATAAAATGTGGAAAAGTCCAAGGTGGGGCGAATACTTTTGAGAGCCACTGTAACTCTGAGGTCATGCTCTTATACCTCAAAAATACCGCAACACTGTACATATCCATGTATATTTGGAAAAGGAATGTTCCTTCCAGGTTTCTGCTCATTCCTTCAGTTGTTTAAATAATGTTCTTAAATAAAGGTGTATAATCTGTTTAAATAAATCTAGCATCACGTATGTATTTTTATTTTCTATTTAATACTGCTGTTATTTAATTTTGGAATCTAGAATCTTGCATTTAATAAAAATCATACAAAGAGTTTCTAGCTCTGGGTTAGCACATTGAGTGAAGTGGTGCAGGCGATTTGCTTAAGAGCTACACAGTTTCCAGGTCCTCTTAATTATTTAAAATACCAGTATCCTTGCATTACCCAGCACTGTGGCTGTGTTTTGCAATGTATATTTCACAGTTTAGTAAACTGTTTCTCTCTGTTGCAGTGTTGTAAACCCTTTGGGGATATAAAAAGGGCTAAAGCCTGGAGCAAACAATCTTGGAAGAGTGTGTCCACTCAGGGCAAGGATCCTGGCCAGCAGAAGGAGGCCCTGGCAGAGATGGCAGTGAAGAAGGTATAAGTTTTAGAGTTGAGTCGAGTTGCATCCAGTTTCCTTTTGCTATGCTGGCAGTGCACTGTTGTGTACAAGAGAAAAAAGACACCTTGCTGATCTAGTGTGTGTTTAATTATTGCTACGGCAGAAGACGTGAATTTCAGAGCATCTCCTGAATTCATTGTCAAAGCACTTCACCACAGTCACAGAAAAACAAAACAAAGTCTTTCAGGGCTGGAATCCAACGCACTATGCCATTGGGGATGCTTTGATTATGAGTATCATGCAATCATATCAATCAATCCCATTCACAATGCCATTAGGGATACTTTGATTATAAGTATCGTGCAGTCATGTCAATCAATCCCATGCACTGTGCTATTGGGGATGTTTTGATTTTGTTCTCATACCTCTGCATACAAGTTGGTTGGAAACTCACTCAGGGACTGAACAGCAATATCGTCCAAAGAGAAGTGACATTCCGTTATTTCTGTTAGTTTTTCCAGCAGAAAAAATAAAGCAATCATCAGCACCCTTGGCGAGGTAAGTGTAGGATAGCTGGAAGAGAGGAACTGTTTAGAATATATCTATTATCCTCCGCTATATGAAATATAGCAGGTTGATTTATTCCCATTATATTGTCATGCATATTCATAAACCTGTTCCCGCCCCTCTGAACCTGTTCTGGAGCGGTAGGCAGGATACGGGCAAACATGACAGACAGATGAACCAATTGAAATGCTCCATTTCATGGGAGGATTTTGGAACCAATGACATTTTTCTGATTGAACAGGTTGGATTCAACCAGCAGATGAATCCAGAAAACATTTTGACGGGAAGTCCTGATGCATAACCGATGTGAAGTGAAAATTGCTAGTAAAAATTGATTTCAGGGACATGTTCATAAAACCCTTCAAGTTCCTGGCTGTCCACCAGAACAGAGCCCAGGTGCCAACATGGGCCAACGACATGCTGACAGAGCCCAAGAACAAGGAGCAGGACGAGAAGGAGAAGAAAGCAGCCACAGACTACCTGAACTTCGAGGAGGAGGAGGAGGAGAGCGGAGAGATTATCTTGTTTCATTCTATGTATTAATTTATGTTATCTGTCCTATAAAAGGTAAGTGGAATCCGCCTATCTATACAGTGCTTCACAGAGTTAAAAACAGGTGCGATCATTTGAAAAGGACTCCTTTATTTACAATGGCCTGTGGCCTTTCACAACTTGAATCTTGAAGATGCTAAATTAATCTGGAATTAGACACCCAGCATATGCAGCACAGAAAGCAACTGTTAAATCAGATTTGTTTTGATTACCTATTCGGCTTCTGCTTAGATTATTTACCAGACTTGTTTACTGATATCCTCATTTCTGAAGACTGATTATTTCAGAAATGAATGCAGCCTCAATACAAAATAATTTACTTGGCATAGCTTACTTTGCATGTTTTAATTTTTTATGAATTAGGCTATACACTTAAGACATGCACCTTGTAATCTCAGGGTCAGAAACACCCACGTGCCCGCTCGACCGAGGCAAATTAAATCTGATGAGGGCTAGTTGATGTGTGTCTCAGTAGTCCTCTGGGATGAGTAATTCAACAAATGTACAGATATACTCTCACGTTCAGTCTTGCATTAAGAAATTAAGGAAAAGTAAATTTTCTAACTGGTTGTAACAGTGGTGAATAAGTATTCATAATGCTTACAAAAGTAATTCGGAACTGAAACCTCCCTTCATCTCCTCTGCAATGCCAATAAAAACTTATAGGATGTTTGACTGAAACATGTTGCATTTTACAAAAATGTAGAGATTTATACCGGGTTGCGAACCCCCCCCCACCCACCACCACCACAAAAGAAAAAAAAAAAGAAAGAAGATGTGATTAGCATAGGGGGCCAGTTGTACTAACAAGGTCAAAAAATAGGTAGGGTTTTACTAAACATTTTTAAACTAATAAATAAACAATTTCAATAATGAACATTATCGTAATATGTTGCTTAACATAATAATTCACAATATATTCATAATAAAGTTGAGTTCTTACCTATAAACAACAGTAACACGTTTAAAGCTTGTGACTCGCTGTCTGTAGCTTGGTGTTGGTTATATTATCATTCGCATTGTTTAAGTGATTGGAAGCTGAAATTACTTTTTTTGAAACCGCATTTCTTATAACAATACATTACTATGGTATGTTAATAGCAAAACTGTATTTATCTCATGTATTGATATTTACTGTACTGTTAGTGAAGACCGTGTGTGTCTGTTCATGAGTACATTCATTATTGTAGGTAGTAATTTATAGTTATTTAACCACTCACATGCTGTAAACCCCACTCCACAAACCAGCCACCATGTCTGTAAATAGCAACACAAGCAATGAACACTAAAATTAACATTTTATTCGTGTCATTGGTGTTAATTTCAGGTGGACCTTCGTGGGGTGACATGGCTGAGAGAATTTTTTTTCCTTCAACAATTTTGTTAGTTTCTAACCCTGAATCTGTTCAATATTGTAAATGTAGAGTAGAAGAAAAACCCTTTACTTATTTATCTTTTACAAAGCTGCCACCAACACAGAAACCATTTGAGGCAGTGACTTCTAGGGGTGTAACGAAACACTAAAGTCCCGATGTGATATTATGGTCCTGGTGAGCTACTTGAATGGTACATAAGATGAAATGATCAATTAATGATGGACTATTCTATTAAAAGACAAACATTAAATGAGACGGGGAGGGTATGTATTCATGCAAACTACAAAATGCAATTCATTCAAGAACTAATTCCTGAACTGCAATGAATGCTTTTTGTGTGGAATCACAATAAAAACGATACCTACTTCCTATTGTAATACGAATCGTTATACATTTAGTGACTTTATATTTGCAGATCTTGATGAATATAAGCTAAATGTTGCTGATCATGTCAATATGGCTGCCACAAAGAGGACATTTAACTTTTGAAGTTACAGTTCTATATAGACAGTACACTTTGGGTTATTGTCTTAATGTTGGGTACACAGCTGTATTTGTTGTTCTTTCTTAAATTCCATTACCAATGTGTCCAGTAAAAAAAAAAAAAAAACTTTTCAGTGCTGCATTGTTTTAACCTCTGGCCATATCAATGATACAGACCACATGCTTTGAAATAAGGTGGGTGATGTAAGTATAGGCTCAGTGCAAGTAACTGCAGATGCAAAATTCAAATTGCATTGCAGTCAGGCAGTTATTTTGCATCGCGCCCTGTGTAAGCTTAAGAACAATGCAAATTACTCAACACGCACCAATAATGAGCCGTAATTATGATACTGAGGGTCACAATGAGAGCATCGGTCTATTTAGTGGCAGTACTTGCAGAGTTAGGAGCACGAAAACATAAAGCAAAAAAAAAAAAAAAAGTAAGGAAGGGCAGCAAAGAAAAAATAAATAAACTAACAAATAAAAGTAATTTTGTAGATCCCTCCCAATTCCATGCTCTTTTCTTCTTTTGAGTGCATTTCAATATAATTAATGGATTAATGGTGACAAATGCATATTTGATAGTGGGTGCAGAATGCCAAGTGAACACCATTCTTTACATTCGCCGCATTTTTAGCAATCCGGTAAAATCAGACTTTACAGCGGCTAAACAAGATTGAAGACAGCATTATGGGGGGTTTGCACCCGCAAATCCCTTTGCCCATTTTCTTTCATTACCCCCAAGGCCTTTATAGTAGGTACACAGTTGTATCATATCATTCTCTCATTACAGTTCTTTTACAGATGGTGTCCAAGTTCTGTTACCTCTGACTTTATTAATGGTATTGACTTGGCTCCCGGACTGAGCCTTTAAAATCTGTAACTTGGCATTATTGCAGTAAGTGAATGAAAGTTGTGTTTGTGTTTGCTGTTAACTCAGCAGGCAGGGAGACGGGGCTGTCTGACATGGATTACCTGCGTTCCAAAGTGGTGAGTGAGAGAGAGCAGTAGAGTGAGGAAGAAGAGAGCGCAGCAGACAGGAAGCCGCCCCCTCCACCACCACAATCAGACAGCGCCTACAAGAGTGGAGACAAGGGCACAGCTCAAACACTGACTGATAAAAAGAAGGGCAAACAAAGCCAGGTTTGATTATTGTTATTAATTGACATGGCATTGCATACAGTCCCAGGATTACAATAACGTCTGAGTATCAAGGGTAGCAGACAATCAGCAATTCATCCAGACACCTTAATAGCACTCCCCTGCCATGGACTCAAAGCAGCATCGAAAGACAAGGAAAAATACTTTGAGTTGTAACTTTTGTCTTTGAATTTTGTTTCTTTTAGTGTTTCTTATTGTACAAAAACAGCCAGGTTAGGAGAAAGGATCAGCCATATAAACATGTGATACCTATACATCAAAAGAAACTTAATACTATTATAACACATTTATTTTCGAAAAAAAATAAGATATATAAATGATGGACATTGACAAAATATTTTTGGTTTCTTTTTAATCACACAGTTATTCATCCTTGACTGTGACAGGCTTGAGTGACTATGACTGAAGCATATGCACTTAATCACCTAATTAGTGAGACACTTGATTGGATGCTGGATATGGAGTGATTTCAGCTGTTGAATTGCAAGCTTGAATAAAAGCAATAAAGAAAATCATGGAAAAAAAAAGCCACGTCTGTCAAGAGAGCAGCATCTTTTGATGCTCAGTATATAAAATGACCAACTTGGAAAAAGACTGATATACTTGCATTCATTGAGATTTAAAAATCAGTTTAAAACATATTTGTGCTACTGTGAAGATTGTAATGCAAGAGAGAGGGCTCATAATTCTGTATTGTGGAAATAGATGCTTGTTTGATCCCTAAGCGGGGCAGTTTGAATTCTTGTGGCAAAGTGGTAATTAGTCAAGCAGGTGTATAGCAGGTGAGGTGCTGTTGCAGTAATCCCAAGAAGCACACGGATAATAAAGTGCAGGTGAAATGTTTTTTTTTTTTTTTTTTTTTTTTTAATGGTTTTATAATCCAATGGTTTGATGACCAGTCAGTAAAAAATAACGAGTTTGCAATACACAGTGTGTATTGCACAGTAGTGAAAAGGGTTGCAGTCCCGCAAATAATAAGCACAGTACTAACATACACAATTGACACACACACACGATCACAGGTCCAATGTGAGTGCTCTCAGTGTTTGTGGTGAAGTACAATATAAATACGTGTGGTGAAGTGTTGACCGGTAGGTGTGGCAGAAAGGGATCAGAAGGTTCGAATCCACATCGGACCTATCAAAGCAAAAGGTTTTGAAGCAAAGGGTAGAAGCCTCATCTGAACCTAAATTCCCACGGCATCACGCTTTTCGTTTGTCCTGTCCCATATGCGTAACATCGCACCAGAGATTGTTGAATCAATGTTCTTATGCGTCTCCGTCTGGCATTTAATGACAACTATATTACCGTCTGAACCGACGTGCACCGAAAAACAAGTATTAAGGCATTGCTGTGTCACCCTGATATACTATATATATATATATATATATATATATATATAATATATATATATATATATATATATTCATAGTCCCCTAAAGATTAAGTCAGCATAATAATGATAATCCCAATATATACCTATGGATATAATGGTATAGGTATATATATTACCTAGTTACACGCCTGTGTGTGTGTTGTGAGGATGGATGAAATACCGTACAGTGTCAAGGGGATTGTTCACTGCTCTCTATGCAATTTAGCTAACTGGTGTACTGTAAAGCATTGATTTAAAGCATCTTCGGACCAGAAAAGCGATGACACTTGAACCATTATCACGTGCCAGCGTATTACCGTGGTTCTTTTCATCTTTCGGGTTTATTGCTGGCCTATAGCGGCAGCTCCGGAACGTGTTAGACGTCTATAAACACACAAGTAACAATTATAGACAAGACAAAACAAACACTCACGATTATTTATTTCGCGCACTGCACGGGTCCTTCCAGGTTAGGTTTCGTAACCCAAGCGAAGGAAAGGATTACTGATTCTCCGGCCCCTTTATGCTATTACGCATGACCCTGTGGCAAAAGATTGCAGCTGCTCGCTTTCATCCAAGCTGACCGACTTCCCGACCCTACAAATGAATTGTCAGGCCAGCCCGTTTCAGGACTTTTGCTATATTGTGCCCTCACAGGTCGGGAGGGAGATTTCCAACCAGAACTCATATTTCCGTCACAACTCTCCACAGCGCTCATAAATAATTCTACCTCCATGCATTGTACACGGTGTGAAAACAACAGCTGGCATTTTGCAAGCTTGTGTATTGCATATTGGTTTACAGTAATGTAGTGAAATACCGATTTTGCATGATGAAACTAAGTCGACAGTGAAATCATGATTGGTGACTGGTTCTCTAAGTGAGATGATACCTCTAGCTCAGGGGAGGCCCTTCCAGTGCTGGTCTTTGTTTTAATAGCCCTTCAGGACTGATTGGAAACCACTGGGCTAGGTCCTAGCACATTGATTTCTTTTAAAGAAAAATAAATGTAAAACATTTGGAACGTATATTTATTTTCTGGGGAAAAGTATCTTCTTTATGTATGTGTGACTTTTGTCTTAAAGAATACATCTGAACATTTCGGAATTGTTTTACCTACAAGTACTCAAACTAAAAGCAACTCTTGTGTGTCGACTGTGTTTCTTCAATAGCAAGTGCAGCATGGAAAAAAAAATGATTACAAATTATATGAAAAAAAAAAAATCCTATTAAAAATCCAATACCTGTTTTAACATTATGCATACGTCTTTCATATGGGATAATTGAGCTCTGTGAAGTGATGGCAATAGATATTAGATATACTGCAGTTGTGTTGTTAGCTGTGTGTATTTAAACATGTTGTTCTTCTCCTCAGACTGAGCCCACCACCCCTTAGACTGTGAAACTGAGGGGAGCTCCGTTCAATGTGAAAGAGGTGAGAGCGCGAATCAGCCCATTAGTTTTCAATACATTTTTCTTTGTTTAATTTGTCTTGCGAGGTACATGTTTTTCATGAATACATGGATTTTGTCATTTCCTCTAGCATGTTAATGGCCCAATAGACGTTAAGGGCAATCTGATTTCCCCAATCACACATATTCTGGGTTTTTCTGCTCCAATATTGAGTTCTTGTTCTTGTCAGATTCTGCCGTTACCCGGCTTTGAGCTTGCAAGGAGAATCTTAGATGCCAGGGCTGTGACAATTTAACCTTTCAACTACACTAGTCCCAAGGACTACAGTTGAAAATGCCATTGTCACACAGTTTGAATGGAATGAGGAAAGATGTTAGTCCTAGGGTTTAGGATTCTGCTGACAAACTCAAAGCCAAGTAAAGGCAGATCTATAGAAACATTGTAACAATAACAGATTCCAGGACCACTCCGAATGAAATGGTAACACTGTGAATAGTAAAGGAGCTGCAATTCAAAATAAAATAGCTTCAGAGCTACTTACTCTTAGCCATACAGGTACCCCTTATTGTATTTCCTATTTTTACTTTGGAATATTTTAAATACATTCAAAAATTCAAAGCTTTATTACCTATGCTTCATATTGTACAGCTCATACACTGCCCCCTGTATAAACTTTACTGCTGTGCACATCACAGGGTTAACAGTAGTGACCCTTTTAATTGTGGAACATTAGCTACAATGTCACCATAATCACGATTCTCTTCAATCATGTTTTAAGTCCCATCAATTGAGACTTTCTTCCAGTAGTTCTTATTCTCATACATATTATATTTTTCATGGTCTCTTTTTACTGCTTAAAAAAACCCAACATACTACTCGGTAGGGGTGTAATGATTAGTCGTGTATATCGATGATTAGTGAGACTTTCTTTACGTGATACATTGTATCGTATGTATCATGATACCAGACCAAAAGCACTTCATAGCTCATTGTAGATCACCAAATGGTTCTTGGATGAAGAATACGTCTGTTTTATGATTGCTTTTAATGTGCATACCGCTCATGTGGCTGCATTTCCATGAGTTAGTGGCCATATTATTATTATGAATTGATATTTTTTCATTGTGACATACTGCATTGCAAATACATTCTATTGCTGTATGATACTGCATGTCATTTAAAAACAATACTGTTTACAAAATGCTAGGAATCACAAAATACTGTAAGATGGAAGTCAACTTTGGTCTCATTTTTTACTTGCTCAGGATATTTTAATAGAGGAAGTTAAAAAGGTTTGACAAAATAGTGTCTGAAGAAGCACTTCTGTACACCCCGCTCACCTGTCAGAAGGGATGAGCTGCCTGCTCTGTACTGCTGCCTTTTACAAAGGAATATATTAGCGTACAGTACCTTCAAAGGAGATAAGGAGCTCCAGTGTTGTTACTTGTATCATATTTATAGGAAATGGAAACATTCATGGCATAAACAAGACACCAGTATGTCATGAAAACCATGATCTATGACTTTAAAATAAAATAGGTTACATAACTAGATAAAGTAACGAATGTAGTCGTCTAAAATGTATTTATTAATTTGTGACTAGTAAGCATATACAATCACTAGTAATTAAAAACATTGGCAGTGAAAAGATAGCAAACTCCCAAGTGTTTGCTTGTTATCGCCACATCCGCCCATCACAGAAATACCATATCTCAAGGATTTCCTGACATAGCCTCAGTATGTTCTCCCGGTCTCATTTATTTTTTGTCTATTAATAAAATGTTCCATCATTAAATGATAATTTGATCCTATTAGTCATCACACAAGTAGCATATCAGGACCATCACATATATCGTGATTAATATTGAATTTCAATCTGCATATCGTGAAACAAATCTTGACATTAGTGTATTGTTGCACCCCTTCTACTCTGATCTCATGCAATAGTGGCCAGGACTGAATTCAATTTTCGATGCCTGTTTTGCAAGGTACTTAACCCAACATCTCTTTATGGACATGTCACTTGTATACAGGAAGGGAAAGGTACATCCTGGTAGCACAAGTGCTGATCTTTCAGGTTAAGTAACTCTCAGAAACACAATTCGCATGAATCTCATTAAATAATCAAGACTAAACAAATTGCCGTTAATATCATGATAATACATTTTTGTTCCAACCCAAACACACACTCACAGAGAGAATCCTAAAATGCTGCTGTTACATTTTTGGTTGGTCCTTTTTGTCACAATAGAAGGAGTTAATGCTTTTAAAGCACCAGTTGGTTATTGACATGTATTTCTTTTCTTCAGCAACAAGTACAGGAGTTCCTGGTGCCTTTGAAACCGGTGGCTATCCGCTTAGTAAGAAATGCACATGGGAATAAGACAAGTATTAATAATAATAATAATAATAATAATAATAATAATAATAATAATAATAATAATAATAATAATAATAATAATAAGACAATGTGAAATACAGAAGACACTGTGAACGAAATGCAGTAATCCTTTATAAAGTTAATAGGCTGGGGTTTTCCTGTTAAGCATTCAGTTTACACACTATGCATAACCTGAATGATTTTTCCTGTCTTATTTTTTTCTAAGGTTCCATTTTTGTTCATTTGAAATCTGAAGATGAAGTCGTGAAAGATCTGCAAAGAAACAAGGACTATTTAAGTATGTACATCTGACAAGCGCCTTTTTAAAACAAAGCAAGGTTGACTAGCTCCAAACCATTCTGGTCTTTAATCAGAGATAGATAAAACAAATTGGTTGTGTGATACAATTATCTCTATATATATAATTATATATATATATATATATATATAATATATATATATATATATATATATATATATATATATATATATATATTAGGTTTTTTGTTTGTTGTTGTGGCAGATCATGACATGTCTAGTACTGTGAATGAGAAACGAAACTTACTTGGTTGTCTTTTCTTGACAGGCCAGTCTGAAGGTAAGACTTTGTTCGAGGTGTTAAGCTCCACAATTTTTCTTAGATATAGTAATGAGCCTTGGCATGTAAACCCGCGCCGCCTCTACTCCTGTGAAGTTTTGTAAAGGAAAATAAATGGCAGACATGATATATAATATATATATATATATATATATATATATATATATATATATATATATATATATATATATATATATATATATATATTATATAATATATATTTAAATAGATATCTAGATGCTCAATATGGGTTACAGTATAAAATAAATGACTGAACTGCATGGGAGTACTCTGATTGGCTACACCATTCTAGAGGGGGACCATCGGCTGCCGCTTCATCACACAAACTTTAACACATCACTCTGCACTTAGTAAAATTATTTTAGTGTAACATCCGATATTATTTGTTGGTCCTGTATGATGCTGTTGATGCTCAAGAAAAATAAAAAATAAGTGTCTCTTTCTGGTAACAGCCCAGGTTTCCCCATCACAATGACGGGTGATCAGTTTATGATGTCATTCCTTTTAAAGTAACTACTTTCTCAGCAGCACTGAAGTGCATTCATACATTGAGGAAATTCAGCTGTAACGGGGTCGAATGAACCGTTACTTCACATTTTTATTTTCGCACTGTTATTTATTTGTATATTTTGTTTTGTGCACTTTTTCTTTGAAAGGGCACTTATAATTGATTTGTAGCACTTTATTGTTGCTTCACCACTCAGCATTAATTACCTGGCAATTGAAAATACCCAACTATAAATATCCCTTGATTTTTGGTTTTCCAGGATGGCCACCCACCGTTTGTCTTGTCTGTGCGTGTAGGAGAGCGGGGACCCGAGACGGAAAGAAATAGTCAATTTTAGACTTTGTTCTGCTATAATAATAATAATAATAATAATATATAATAATAATAATAATAATAATAATAATAATAATAATAATAATAATGTTTATCGATGTCCCCCTCCTCTGCACGCACTAACGTTTTGTGTTCTGTGTTTTATGTTTGTTTTTAAACCGGTTGTTTTAATTTTGGATCCTTTTAATGTGATTTAAAACAAAACCCTTGTTTGTTTTGTTTTGTTTTCTTGCACAAAGCACATACGCGCTTTCTTAATGATCTGCTGCTAACTCGTTTAGTTTTGTGCAATAAAATATTATTTTAATTGATAATACTGTCCTGGTTGCTTTGTTCCCCGATTTGCCCTCCGAATAAATTAAAAAAAAAAAAAAAAACTTAAATTCCGAGGGTGTAGTTTCCCTCGGTGGCGTAGGCAGGGCTACGGGGCCACCCGCATTTAAGCCACAATGGTGTTACACAACAAAACTTACTGATGACTTAAGAGAACATAAGAACATAAGAAAGTTTACAAACGAGAGGAGGCCATTCGGCCCATCTTGCTCGTTTGGTTGTTAGTAGCTTATTGATCCCACTCATCAAGCAGCTTCTTGAAGGATCCCAGGGTGTCAGCTTCAACAACATTACTTGGGAAACATGCTTTTGATTTAAAATGTTACATACAAGCATTAAACCAACTCTAGGCAGTGTTAAAAGGGCTTGATAATGTTTTTAGTGGGGTGGTTATCTCATGTCAATCGCACCCTCGGTCGTTTCCTGATGCTAACTTCAACATTTTGACTTGTTCTGAAGAGCTCCAACTCCCACAGGCAACTTGTGTATTTTTTTTTTTTTTTTATGTCGACTGTGAAAAAGTGCAGTTTTCAGTGGAAACGACGTTCTTTATTTTTGAGTATGAACAAAAGTTATATTAAAATATCAAATACACGTTTACCATAATGCTTTTATCTCTCATATAGGAAAATGTGAGCTCTACGAAGTGGTAATAATACTTTTTAAAGATTGGCTTATTTTGTGAGCTCCGTGTATTTTAACCCTGTGTGTGTGTGTGTACTCGGTCGCTATATCGAGGTGTTCTGTGCCAAGGCTGCCCCTGCAGGCCGAGCTGAGAAGCGCGGGGGATGAGATGAGATATGAGATAAAGGATGGTGATGCAAAGATTAATAGTAACCTGCTTTAATGTACTTTATACATATTATTTTGTTTTAAATTAGTCCCAACTGTAGTCGTCTGTCTCGAGCGAAACTAATAATATTTAACATTACTACGTTGTCACGTGTTGCTGTTTCAGAGAGATTTTTTTTATCTTTTCGTTTTGGAGCAATGCACTATCCTCAACCTTTTTTGTTTTTAATTGCTGTCTCAGTCTAAATGCCGCTGGATTGTAGCTCGATGTATGTGATCCAATGAAACGTTGCAGGTTGTGCAAAATAGTTTGTACAACCTGCAACCTCCAGTAGAATGCAAAATGATTGTACACAATCCGCTGCGTTCGTTATTGTAGATTTTTCAAATTCATTTTGGACACTGGCTAAATGTTCACTCGCTTAACAGTTACAAATATCTCCTAGGATACTAAACCCGCCCCAGATGCCCATATCTACCAATCAGTGAGGAGAGCCTAGAGTGGTTATTCGCAGCTATTTTTTTTAAATTGAAATAAGCTTATAGTCACACAAGGAACCTGGCCCGATACACATAACTTCATTGGATTTAAGTGCAGAGTAAAAGTATACAAAATTGACAGTTTTCACGATGAAGAATGCATTTCACGGTCTGTGTCACGTTTTTCACAGCCTTGAAATAGGTATGGCCTTAGTAATGCACCGTGTAAGTGTAAGTGTGGGCAGAACGAAGGCTCCTCCTAGGGATGGGCTGATCGATCCAAAGTATCGATACTTCCGATCCTAACGTTTCATTTTTGAGAATCGATCCTCATATAAAAATATCGATACCAGGTGCTTTCTTTAGCCAGTGATTTTTTTTTTTTTTTTTTTTTGAAAGTAAATGTGTATCAGAAATTGAAAAGTGAAAATAAAATAAAATGAAAGGTAGCACATTGTTGTTTAGGAAAGGAACTACTTCTCCTTCCGCCCTCTCCCTCCGCTCCTGATATAACCTATACACAGGCACGCCGAGACACAGGCAATCGCTCAGTCACAGTCAAACTAGCGAGTGTGATTATGGTTACAAGTGCTGCTCTGCTTTTATGACCGAAAGAAAACGAAGCATCGTTTGGTGTCATTTCACTCCAATAAACAGCAATGAAACAAAATGTGACATATGTCAAAAGTGTGTAAGATAGTACCACAAACCTTCTAAAACACATAAAAATCAGTCACACACGAGAGCATGCATGTGTCACGAGTTGCAGCGGAGGCGATTAGAGGAGGGGGAGAGAACACACAAATACCGCCACGTCTAGTGACAGAGTGAGGCAGAGTTCTCTGACAGAAAAGCCTATAAGGGAGGCAGGCATTATCCAGGTATCTAAGTGATAACATTAGGTTATTTTAATAATTTGAACAGAAATTAGTTAATACTTTTTATTTCTTGAGGAGCATAATATTACAGTGGGTGCATGTACATATACACCAATTCTCCGATACCCCGACTAAGGTTAATATCCAGCTATGTAAAAAGTAATGTAAACACCTTATCTGATATCTTTAATCGGGATCTTAATAACAGTAACACACCAAGATTTCTGCCCAACACTTTGATTAATCTGGGCATGTTATCAGCTTTATCAGATTTCTATCTGTTTTTTAAATGCGTTCATGTCTGACTACGTAACCTGCGCCAGGTCCTTTATAAAGAGAAACCCCACTATTTCACCGATCCATGGAAACAAGGTTTTTTGTGGAATCGCGGTATTGCTGTGCATGTAAATACTTAAGTCGAATTATTGCCATAGCCTGATTTTTTCCAGTCGGTGTTTTGTTGTGCATGTAAACGCACTCAATAGGCTGCTAGATTGGACACATTTTCAAACAATATCTGAATGCATTATATAAATGTTGTGGAAAAACTGATATGCATTGCTCAGGATTTCTAAAACATAGATGATATCTTATAAAATATAAGTAAAGATCTCAGGTTGCTAATACCTTCAGGAATGATCTGGTGAATATAACTCTTATGTCAGCCATCATTTTATCACAAAGGTGTCACTTTTATCAAATGGTGGATAATGCATTTTGGAATGAACCTCTTCATACATTAATTAAGCTACATACTTTAAATGTTAAGTAATTGCCTGTAGCTACTTAGTCTAACCATTTTAGGCTGAATGACAGTTACTCCCATATACTGCCCATACTGTATAAAGACATAACTGCATGTAGTGTAGCTTGTAGGACAAAAGTATTTTTATTTTTCATAGATGACTCCCAAACAGCTGCAGAGGTTACAAGAAGCCTGGGAGAGATGATTGTGAGGGACCTCCAGCCAATCTCAATTGTTGAGGATAGAGGTTTTAATGCATTTGTCAAGACCCTTGATACGCGCTATAAAATCCCAAGCCGCATAAGCTTATTGGATGGTACAATTGCCGACATGTATAAAGACTGTCAAGACAAAGTAAGGGCAAATTGTCAACGTGCACACAGTGTGGTTCTCACAACAGACATTTGGACTTCAAGGTCCACAGAGGCAGATTTGACTGTGTCCTGTCATTTCATTGACAACTGGCAAATGCAGGAGTTTGTTTTAGAAACCTGTAGTTTCTATGGACAGCATACAGGTGACACCATTAGTTTAGAGCTAAAAAGAATAACAGATGAATGGGGCATAACTCAGAAGGTGGTAGCAGTTGTTACAGACAATGGTGCAAATATGGTTTCTGCAGTGCACAAGGCTGGGTGGAAGCACTACCCCTGTTTCGCCCACACCTTAAACATGGTGGTAAAAGATGGAATTAAAGCTGTTCCTGAAGTTGTTCAGCTCCTGGAAAAATGCAGTAGCATTGTATCTTTTTTCCACCACAACACGAAAGCCACAGAGAAGCTCAAACAAATACAAAAGCAACTGAAGGTGGCAGAGCATAAACTGATTCAGTCAGTAGAAACAAGGTGGAATTCTGTATTCTACATGTTGGAGAGACTCCGTGAGCAGAGGGAAGCAGTTACCACAGCCCTCTGCCTACATGGAAAGAACATCCTATGCTTAAGCAAGGAAGAGCTATCCATTATCCACCTTACCATTGAGGCCCTGAGACCCTTCGAAGAGGCAACGCGGGAAGTTTCAGCCGAAAAACATATTTCTGTCTCAAAAGTGATTCCCTTTGTGTCACTACTTCTCAGAGCAGCTGCAGCCACTGAGCGTCAAGGTAGCTCCCTTGCCACAGAACTGGCACTGCAATGTCAACGCAGATTCCGTGGGATTGAAACCTTTCACAGTCTCACTGCCAGCACGTTCTTGGACATAAGGTTTAAAAACCTTGCATTTCGTGACAGAGACAAACTGAAAAAAGCGAATGCTCACTGAAATGCAGGAAATCCATCAGCCCACTTCAGAGTCACCACCGCCAGGCTCTACCTCAGCACCTGTGCCAAGCTCTGCCTCTGCACCTATGGCAAGACTTGCCTCACCAGTGACTCCTGCATCTACCCCAAGCTCTGCCCCAGCTACAGCAAAAGGAGGGATATGGGCGGATTTTGACATTCAAGTTCTGTCTGCCCAACAGCACCGCTCAACAGGTACTGATGCACTCATTGAAATGTGCCGTTACTTAGAGGAAAAGTTAATTCCCCGGGACCAGGACCCATTACATTGGTGGCAAGAGCATGAGCAAACATTCCCATCTCTAAGCAGACTTGCAGCAAAATACCTGGGATTCATTGCTTCATCAGTACCCTCAGAAATAATTTTTTCAAAGGCAGGAGAGTTGGTGAGCCAAAGAAGAAACAGACTGAAGGGGGAAAATGTCAACATACTGTTGTTTCTAAACAAAAACCTATAAATGGGGAAAGAATCAAGGCAGAGGTTGACAATTACTTTATGTAGCCTACATTTCAAGTGTTGACCTCAAGTGCATCCTGCCTGGTGCTGTAAGAAGTTTATGTGTTAAAAATTAAAAGCTAAATTAAAAGGTAAAGCTAAATTTATGTGTTCCTAGAAATCAGAGCAGCATTTATTCTTCTTTTCTTCTCAAGAGATTTTTATTTTATGTTGTTGGTTTCACTTCAGGGTATCTGATTAGCCCAAATTTTCAGTTGAAGTGATGTGAAGAATAACACCTGAAAAGGGTAATAATATAATTGAACATTCGTTGAACGTTATTGAACATGTGTTTTATAATTGCTGTTATTAAACAAAAAACAAAAAGAAAAGTCTGATCATTGGTAGTTTATTTAATACTAATGCAAAGGCTTTCAAATATCATTTTTGATGTCTGCATTTACCAATTTTCACTGTAGAAATCACAAAGATTTCCCCTTTTTATGTACATAAGAAGACTTTTAAAAGTATCGGTATCGGTATTGGTATTGGGATACTAGCCTTGGTATTACTTGGTATTGGATCGAAAAGAAAATCATTGGTATCGCCCATCCGTAGCGCCTGCAGCGTAGTTCTCACAGGGTAGTGCTGCGTGCACAACTCGTAATTTACGCAGAGCTTCATTCACCCTCAACACCTCTGTCACGTAACCATAATACCCCACGAAGCTAAGATTTAAGGTTAGGTTTTTTTCTCCTTTGGACAGTGGTGTTGATGTTTTTTTTGTTGTTGTTTTGTTTTCTTAATTTACCGATTACATGTTTACACTGGAAATTTGTCTGATTTTACACAAAATAAGGCAAAGGTTAGTTACGGCAGGAATATGAAAGTTGGACAGTGCTGTATTTAAATGCCAATGTATTTGTCAAACGTGCCTTTAAACATCAGGATTTGTTTGGATGAGTTTTTTTTTTTTTTTTTTTTTTTAATACCATGCTCTATAAAAAGGACTTATTGTTCCTTTAAACTGTTACTGTGAGGGAATCTTTTGACGTTTAACTCAATAATGATCGATAATCGTCATTAGAATTTGCATAATTGATGTCAATGTCAGGGTTCGATTTACATCACTAGTCTGTATGTATGTCACACATTTTTGTATATGTCTTGAGAAACGCTTTTCATCTTTGGGTGAACTTCCTAAGGATCTTCTGTGGCAGTTAATAAGAGTATCAAAACGTGGGTGTATATCGAGGCACCTCTGTCCGTACGCCTCGCTTACATTTGCATATTTCCAAAGAAGCGCTTCAATTGTGACAGTTCTAGAGATAATCTACAGATATATGGAGGCACCTGTTGAGATATCCTACTTAAACTATTGCATTCAACACGCCTGGGTCGTTTTCATGATAACTCTCGTTTTGTATTTCTACTCAGGATATAATAAATGCTGCGGTGTTGTTTTTGGCTTGTGGGTTTAGCAGTCTCTCTTCCTCTGTGCCTCCAGGCCCCCATCAGAAGTGCACTTTCCAATCGACAGCCTCACTAAGAAGCCCAAGGGTTTTGCCTTCATCACCTTCCTGATTCCAAAGCACGCTGTCAAGACACTGGCTGAGCTCGACAGGCACATTTTCCAGGTATGCAGGAATGTATGGTTACTGAGAGTATCACCAGGTACGCAGGGACACTGCGCAGGAACGGCACGGTTACTAAGAGAGTATCACCAGGTACGCAGGGACACTGCGCAGGAACGGCACGGTTACTGAGAATCACAATCTCAGGATATTGGAAGAGGCCTGTCCCTGTCTGTTCAAAGTTAATAAGTGCATTAGTGTTTGAAATCTCGGTAAATATAGTGGGGATTAATGTGATTCTTTAGTGATTCTAGAAACCAGAAAGGGAATGCACTTAAACAAGATGTCGCAGTAGAGAGCGTTGCCTGTGGCATTCAAGGTGATGTGATTGACTGCGGTGGGATCAGAGGACACCCACTAATCTGTGGTTCTCCTAAGCTGTTGTAAGGGAACATAATTGGACTTTGGTGTATAAATTAATGAAGGCAACAGGCAATACATTTGCAATGCAATTGTGACACACACACACACACACACCCACTTTACAGCAGCAGGGCAGCAAATAGATAAATAAAATAAATCTATAGGAGTCTATAAATCTATCCCAGTGCACCAGGAGCCTCCTCCTGCAAGAAGACTCCAAAGACAAGGCCAGCAGTGTCAGGTGAGCCTCCTCTCCTCTATCTCCCCCTGCAGGAAGCTCGTGGCAGTGTGGCCGTGCGCATGGCTCTGGGGGAAACCCAGATTGTCCAGGAGATACGACAGTTCC